>NC_088305.1:14794031-14959397 GCF_032854445.1 Liolophura sinensis | reverse complement strand
CACATGGTTTTGGCGGCAGGACCTGTGAAATGTCTGTAAGGTAAGATATGAATTTATAGGCATAGGCTTGTTCATGTAGGATGTGAAGGATGATGGCCTAAGATGATGTGCCTTGAGTAGTCTCCCTTTTCTGTTTTGTTTTCAGGGTTGCAGAGGTTAAAGGTCCTGAACCTGAGCTATTGTAGGTTGTTAACAAATAAGTGTCTGTCCACAGTGGCAGGTGAGTATGACAGCAGTGTGAAGTATATATCGTTATTTCTGCTGTTCATTGACTTAAAATTGGACACTTGAGGGCCAATTCCCGAAAAATCTTTTTTGACGTTTTAAATTCAAAAACCTAGATATAATATTCTGTTCATGGCCCAATTGATTCAGGGTGTGATAAATTCATCATAAAAGAAAAAGACAACATTAGACCAAATGTACATGTATATATACAGCGGTAAAGTAGCTCACAGGAAGTTTAATAAAAATAGCTTTTTATTTTTGTGTGCACAGCTGAAATGTTGCAGTTCAAAATATTCTAAATCATGCATAACAGTCGAAGCGCATCCATGTTATCAGTTGTAACCAACCAGACATGAGTTATTTCTTTAACACCAGAATGCAGCTCTTTTTGTTTACTTCACACAAACCCTGGTTTTGCGTTCTGGCTGTACGTGCCGGAGGTATGTGTGGTGCGACATCATGTTTTAGGCTGCTCTAACACGATGCATCCAAAGCCTCATAAGAATTCCTGATTAAAAGTTGAATTTATAGAACTTAATTGTCATATTTGATGTGTTTGGGGTGATGCCTCAGTGGTAGCAGCTTTTGTGGCATAGACTGCCACATAAAGACTCAGTATATGTTCACACATATGACTCTTTGTTAAATACCACGTTAAAGCCAGAACACATACATGTACATACAGTAAAGCTATCCTCCTTTGCTAAATGATACACATATAGTCCAACTGATGTTATAAATACATGTAGTGACAAAGTCCCATGAACATGTCAAATGTCCTGTATCGTATTGCAGTGTGTATTGAAATAACTTACACAGAGATGTTGTTTGTGCAGAGTTACCTGCCCTGACTACCTTGGCACTAGAGGGCATCTGTGTTAGTGATGCAGGGCTGCAGCAATACACAGCCTCCAAACCACCAAGTCTGCTTCATCTCAACCTCAACAGAACTGCTGTCACACAGAGTGTCTTCACAGCTCTACAAGGTAAGACCGCTGATTACAGGTAAGACAGCTGATTACAGGTAAGACTGCTGATTACAGGTAAAGAGGCTGATTACAGGTAAGACCGCTGATTACAGGTAAGACTGCTGATTACAGGTAAGACCGTTGGTTACAGGTGAGACTGCTGATTACAGGTAAGACTGCTGATTACAGGTAACACTGGTGATTACAGGTAAAGTTGCTGATTACACGTAAAGCCGCTGATTACAGGTAAGACCTCTGATTACAGGTAACACCGCTGATTACACGTAAGACTGCTGATTACAGGTAAGATTGCTGATTACATGTAAGACCGCTGATTACAGGTAACGCCGCTGATTACAGGTAATGCCGCTGATTACATGTAAAACCGCTGATTACAGGTAAGACTGCTGATTACAGGTAAGACCGCTGATTGCAGGTAAGACCGCCGATTACAGGTAAAGCCGCTGATTACAGGTAAGACCGCTGATTACAGGTAAGACGGCTGATTACAGGTAACAGCTGGTAGCCCAGCGTGACAAATTCCTGTGTTAGAGGTAGAAGGCTTGTACTGTATTTCAAGCATACATTTTAGCATTTTTCAAGCGACACATTTTGCTGGATTTTTGTTGATTTATCCACCTTAAGATTAATTGCCCAGAAAATGTAAGTGTTGGCATCAAAAGTATCATTTTAAGAAGTTTATTAGCTGCTGAAAGTACATTTATGCAGGCCAAACTTCAGGTGAAATATAGTGTTTTTGATATCAAAATACCTGTTGTGGGGTAGGCGTGTTGGGTGGGGGTGGGGGGTGTTGGGGTTGGTTGGGATGCCTTGCATGGTTATTGATGTCTGATTATAATAGTATAATAAAATTTTTTCACTGACTAATCACATTGCTGAACAAATTGTAGTACAGTAGAGTGATCAGTTAGTTCATGGTCTTTTCAGTAGCAGGGTGATTAGTTAATAAAGAAATGCCATGAAATAAGATTTATATTTGATTTGCTGTTATTCTGCAGATGCATTGAACACTGCAGCAAGAATACATTTTTTTAAGGTGTATTGTTTTCTTTGTTTTTCAGAAATTCCACAGTTGAAGACACTGTTACTGGAACAGACGAAGGTACATTTGAGACCTCGATTCCATCCTGTGTCGAAAGACACCTGGTTTCCTGATAAAGTGAAAAGTGACATATTCAGTGTCAACCAATGAATGTTTTGTATGAGCAAATACCTTGGCAAGTTTTCATTTGTCATAATGGAGGTGTGTCTTCATTAATATTCACATTATGTACATCTCACATTTCCAACAACAACAACAACAACAAAACTACCTCAGCGATACCTGGCATCACTGATGGCAGACAGTTGAACCATAAATAGTCTATATACGTATAACTGACCCCCCATCAGCGTATTTGGTAAAGTTTGGTCTGTACTTACCTTCCCACTTCATCTTCCAGGTACACAGTGCTATGATTTCATAAAATACTAAAGTGGTAAATGAAGACATTTATTTTTCGTATGTATCCTGCTTTTTTTTAAAATGTGTAATGTACATTTTACTTTGTGCTTGTGATATTTGGAAACTGAAAATTACACACATGTAAGCAGGCCTGTAATCTTACAGTGAGAAAGCTTTTCTGACCAATGGTTTGCAGATTCAGAGCCTAACAGGGATTCAGACATTGAGTCAGCTGGAGACGTTAAACCTGGCAGGAACAGAGGTGGTGACAGAGTCTCTGCTGTGTCTGAAGGAATTAAACTGTCTGACAAGTCTGAACATCTCCAACACAGAGAATGTAGTGGGTGATCAAGCATTACAGTATCTGTCAGGTACAGTTGTCTCCCTTCTTCACAGAACTCTTCTGCATATGGTACATGGGCAATCTGATATCAGCTCCAAAGGTTTTTTGTTGAGATCACAACTTCAGTAGCTCAAGGCAGGTGGGGCCTGACCTAGTCTGAGTCTATAGAAAGTTACACTTTCAGAATTTTCTGAAAGGCCTGTTGGTCGAGTGGTCTAGACGGTTAACATGTATTGCTGGCGATTTGGTGCCTGACTCTGAGGACGCTGGTTCGAAACCTACAGTGGTCTCAGCCAATTTTCAGCACTACAATCTGTGCTATGTTCAGAAAGTGTAATCCCTATTAATGATAATACTGTTATAGCTTTGGGGAATCCATTACGCTGCAAGGTTGAGCCCGACTCCAAAAACTGAGTCATTAAATCAAAAAAAAAAAAAATAATAATATTAAGGTTTACCTTGTTAAATTGTAAGTAAATCTTTATTCTGTAAAGATTGCACTTTTCATTTACCCTAACCAGCCATCATTTTGCCACAACAGTACCAGGAATATTACTTGAGCATGCATCTCTTCTTAATGCAGTAGTCATTTCACTGAAACACAAAACAACCAAGGGTTTATAGGACAGTGTATGTTTAGGCTACACATATGCAGAAGGTCAAATGAAATGGATTGACTAAAAACAATTTTAAGTGGATGGAAAATACATGTTTTGATTTCAGACACTGAACATATAAGTAAGTAGAGCTCACATACATAGGTTATCAGCTGCCATTTAATAAAATGTGTATCATTCAAGGGGAGTAACTAGTATATTTAATCCTCACAGTGAACTGAAAGTTTTGTTGTTTTTTTTTTCTGTTTTGTCAAGCAGGATCTAAAATGTTAAAATACAAAATCCAGGATATTGCAATATAGCTTTGGTTACCGTGGTAATCACCAGTCTGAACAAACTGTGGTCATCACGTTTATCTCATCTCATGACTGCAAAGTTAATGGGCAAGTTTTATGTAAATTAGAGACAGTTTACTTTTGTTTCAGGAATAAATGCATGTAGTTTTGTTGATGGGACTTGTTACCAATATTGGAACCATTTGTAGATGCTTGTGTGACTGTTTGCGAAGTCTTTCATTGGTTGAATACCATTTGTTTTCCACCAGTGAGGTGTGCATATCTGTACATCACGTGTGGGGAAGTTTGTCAGTTACTTGCCAAAGGTCAGTGGTTTATCTCAAGCACTCAGCTCAGATTCCTCCCACCATAAAACTGTACTATAGTTATTGATTATAATTACAAACAAGAACCATATAATTACATGAATCAATTCATGTAAAAAATATGGTGAACGAGACGTAGCCTACTTCCTATGCAGACTCTTTTTAAAATTGTCTGCCATTTTGGAACACTTTTCTTCTGAATCAGACACAAGTCTTAAGTTTTAGGAAATCTACACAGATATGATCACTGAAATTATGTTTATACCAAGAGAAAGAGCTTAGGCACCGATTTTAATTCTTAAGGAAATTTTGATGGCACTTGATTTCATGAAACTTAAAAACACTGTTTGGTTCAGTTCAATTTGTTTATTTCTATCACTGGTGTTTTACCCCAAACTCAAGAACATTTCACTAATATACGACAGCGGCCAACATTATTGTGGGAGGTAACAAGGCAGAGCTATTGGGAAAGTCGTAGCCATCCATTTGCAGGTTGCTGGCAGACCTTAATTCACACATACAAGAAATGTATGTTTCAGGGATTACTAATTCATGATTACTAATGTATGTACAAATGTAATTCCTTACCCCAAATCCTTGGCAAATTTGATCACAGACATAGTGAATGTTTTGGCATATTAGAGGGGTATTTTCTGTTCTGGACTGTTCGTTTTATAACTTCTATAAAGTTCATACATGTGTTGTACCTGAAAACTTTCGCCTTCAAAGTCCTATGGGTTATGTTTTTAAATTACATCCAGATTTATACTGTAGCGGTGAAATTTGTTGAAGATTTAGCCTATTCATAACATATGTGTACACACCTGTTCCACGGAGAGAAAGAAATAATACATTACTTTTATCACCTGAATCTTCTGCGGGCTCTGCTCGGTTTACTCAGGCCATAATCCTGGCCACGCCATCGTATAAGTGAAATATGTTAGGGTACGGTAACACCAATCAAATAAAATAGATAAATAAATCTAAATCTTCTTGTTTGTTTGTTTCTTTCTAAATCTTATAGCTATGATTTTTACCCTAATTGTGATATTGCTGTTGTTTTAGGTATGAGGTTGCAGACTTTGGTACTGCCTAGCCGTCTTTCCACCACCAATGTGGGTATGCAGTACCTAGCAGGTAGGTCAGCAACTGCCACGCACTGTTCATGTACATATATATATATATATATATATATATATATACACGTACTCTGTATCTGGGAGGGTGAAGTGTGTCACAAACTGGTACACGTAGTTTTATTTGGATTTGAATCATATTCATCTGATATGATTTGTTTGCAGACAGGACGTGTTTCCTGACCGCTGTAAATACAACCATACTTTAACAGTTAATACTGTGGTGTCCAATTGACTTGTTTGAAGGTGATGTTATTAGTCTACAAGTAGCAAATAACAGTACATTTAAAAAGTCAGTACTTCCCTTTTGAAAAGCTAATGAGAAAAGTGCAAATGATTATTGCTTAGGGTGTTTTAAAATGTTAAAAAAAAGTTAAAACTGGGTCGGCTCACACCTAAGACCTTAAAAAAGAGGAAGTTGTAACTTCCTCGCTTGGTGTTCAGCATTGAGGGGATACTGCAAGGACTGGTTGACCCGTATCAATATAATAGTTCGGACATGGCGGCTTACTTGCCTTCAGTAACGTGTCTCATTGAAGCAGCATTAGATTAAAGAGCAGCAGAAATCCGTCCTGCAACAAGGAGGCACATTACATGCACTCTAAGGATTCCTTCATCATCATATGACTGAAAAATTGTTAAGGACGACATTAAACCCCAAGCACTCACTCACTCACTGTAAGTTAAAACACAAAATTACTTTGCCTTTAGTTGGCTATACATGTATCTCTAACTTTGAATCCACATTGCTTGTATGTCGCACTGCTTTTGTGAATGTCTCTGTTCTGTGGTCTCTATGCAGAGGTTGATTCTCAGGCCTATTCTCAGGGCCTCAGTTAGTTTTCTCACTGGCATGCACTTAACCAAGCACGGCCATCCAACAGGCCAGGAGAGTTTACGATGTAGACTGGGCTTGGGCAGAGCTTTTAGTCATGTTTTAGAATTAGTCAGAATATTGCATGATTTATTGTGGGCAAGTGCCTTTAATTCTTTTCATCAGGTGAAAATGTATAAGCATATTTTTCCTCTGTCTATCACAGGCATGCCTTTGACAGCTTTAGACCTGACTAACTACATAAATGTTAGTGATGAAGGAATGAGTCACATCGGAAAAATACAAAGGTGAGACTTTCGATTTTCGATGCAGTGGATACAAGAATTCTCAAAATTCCCCACTCTTCACAGACAGTGATCATGTGTGTAGTCTAACAGTCACTGAAAACTACATTACTTTCACTTACACCAGTTTGTTGTGCATATCTGTATGCCACAGGTGAAAAAGATTGTCAGTAACTTCCCAAAGATCAGTGGTTTATATTTGGCAATCTGGTTTTCTGCACTCGTAAACTGTCCACCATTGTGTATATGTAAGTGAAATTTTCTTGAATATGGTATTCAACACCAATATTGTAAACAGATTTTTTTTTTTTTTTTTTTTTTTTTTTTGATTGGTGTTTTACGCCGTACTCAAGAATATTTCACTTATACGACGGCGGCCAGCATTATGGTGGGTGGAAACCGGGCACAGCCCGGGGGAAACCCACGACCATCCGCAGGTTGCTGGCAGACCTTCTCACGTACGGCCGCCAGCATGAGCTGGACTTGAACTCACAGCGACCGCATTGGTGAGAGACTCCTGGGTCATTACGCTGCGCTAGCGCTTTAACCGACTGAGCCACGGAGGCCCCTGTAAACAGATAAATAAATACATAATTCTTCAACTGAACTTTTCATTCCTGGACACGCCTTTATTTTTGTTGGCCAGACATATTTCCATAGCCATTTGATACCACAAAGACTATTTTGACTAATGTCAAAATTTAAAATCTCATCATAGTGCTGATTTTTTGGGATCTGTAAATTGAAATTGTGGTAAATTTATCTTCAGATGACATTTATGAGGTAGTCTAAATGGTAATTTCTTGGTCCCAAAAATAAGCTTTAAAATTGTATTCCTCATTTTGAGTTCAGTGAGAAATAGCTTTGTGGAATGGACCCTGATCTCTATAACATGTATACATTCTCATCTGCACTGTGAGTTAGAAAGTTAATCTCATTACTGCAGCTAGAATGTATTTAATTTCGCGGATGGTCGTGGGTTTCCTCCCAGGGCTGTGCCCGGTTTCTGCCCACCATAATGCTGGCCGCCGTCATATATATGTGAAATATTCTTGAGTACGGCGTAAAACACCAATCAAATAAATAAATAATAAATTGTATCTAATATCCCTGTTCCAGCAGACTGCATGGCCGTGTCTTGAAAATCTAGATCTGATTATATTTCAGTTTTGACCCCTCTGCCACAACCCTCTGCCTGATTTTCATTAAAAAATAAAGATGTAGTACGTGTTTATGAGGCTGATCAATCCTTCTATTGTTTCAGTTTAAGATCTCTGATATTAACGAACACAAAGATTTCCGACGAAGGAATGCTGTGTCTTCAAGGTAAGAATAGTAAATGCAGTTTTTTTTGGTTTTTGGCCTTTGTCACCCCCATATTTTTGTGTTAGCTTAACTGATGATATTTGCTTTAATTTCCCTTAGAGATTACTGCAACTTTTAAGTAAAGTTTAGTAAATATATTTTGATTTATCACATTTCTTGTATATGTTTTTGATAAAAATCCTGTTATACTATTTTCACTTTGACAACACTTAAAAACTGGTTGACGTTGAGAGACTTATAAATCGGTGACAAAAGAGCCAGAGACACCCACCTGGGATCAGTGGGAGGCATTAGCCAATCGTTGGTTGTGGAGGTTAAAGGTCACATTGTCCAGAATGGTGTGTATCCAGTGTGTGATTAGGGGAAATAACTCAGAATTCTGGGAAAAAGCTGATCAGCAGAGCAATTACCTCCCCTGGATGCCATGGTGGATTTATGAATTACCAGTAGTAGACCCTTGGATAATGTCACATCACAGGAAACAAGTAAATACACGAAAGGACGCATCAAATATATTTCTATTTACATGTGACTTTTGTCTGGTTATAGACTCTTTGATAGAGTAATACCAACTTCAGCTAAATTCAGGAAAATTCAGCAATTTTCCTGTTGTCTCCTATGAGATTTATGTAGCCATTGCAGCTGTGTGTTAGAGTATGCATGATGCTCCTTTTATTGCACAGACTTAAAACAGCTAAACCTGCAGATGGTCCCCTGGGCTCTGTCCAGTTTCCTCCCACCATAATGCTGGTTGCCATCATATATTAGGAATGTTCTTTAAAACAGCGCAAAACACACATCAAATAAATGAAAAAAATATATCAAAACACCTGAAATGCTGGCTGATTGATGATTGGAGAAATACCTGCACCTATACATGTAATCAATAAGGGGAAAAAAAAGTCATTTACCTTAATATAAAGTTTAAAGTTGTTTATAGGAGGAGAAGACTTAAATATAAAACAAATACCACTGAAAAGAGTATGTATTTCCTCGCATGTGCATACTATAAAAAATATTCTAATATGCACCTTAAGTTGATAAATTATAAATAAAGTCAGCACCAAAATCCACTGTGGGCGACTCCATTGTGCCTAAGAACTAGTCCTGAAGTCTTCTGTGTTAGGAGGAGAATTGCCGTTGGAAACCGCCTAAGTGCAGTTCGTACATTTCGGGTAGAACTCTTCTTCCCAGAAGGTAGTGAACAGTACAGTTTGTTTTCCGCTTGACGATCGAGAAACCAGAATGTTGGACGTACATTTCGAGTTTACACGAACAAGCCGGCAGTTTCAACAACTCTCATTGGCTGAGAGGCAACACACTCCCCATTATAAATTAAATTGTATTAAAGATGGAGGACGCGATGGACTCAGCGATTTATGCCAGCTTTGCCGTTTTCAGGCTTTACGTGTATGGCGAGGAAAAATCGCAAAATTATGCAGCAGACACCACTAGATGTGCTCTTTTCAGCTTTTTCATTTTTTGAAGTTTTCTTCTCCTTTAAGTCTGATAGTTCTGTAGAATAGTGTTTCAAGGTTTAATTTGTTTGGAAGGTAGGATTGTGTCAATCTGGCAAAACTTGTCTCAGCATCAAAAGTAACGTTTTGTAACGTTTGTCTGCCTTTAAAATGCACTTTATCGGGTTAAATTTGAGGTCATTTACCTTATTTTAGAAACTTTGTAAAATGTATGAATGGAATAAAACTGGCTTCATAAAACATCGCATACATAGGAACTGGTCTGTCTCATTATTGTCCACGTGTTTCAGGCCTGGTTAACGTGGAGGTTTTACACTTATTCTGTCTGATTATTGTCCGCATGTTTCAGGCCTGGTTAACCTGGAGGTGTTACACTTGTTCTGTCTCATTATTGTCCACATGTTTCAGGCCTGGTTAACCTGGAGGTGTTACACTTGTTCTGTCTGATTATTGTCCGCATGTTTAAGGCCTGGTTAACCTGGAGGTGTTACACTTGTTCTATCTGATTATTGTCCAGGTGTTTCAGGCCTGTTAACCTGGAGGTGTTACACTTGTTCTGTCTAATTATTGTCCGCATGTTTCAGGCCTGGTTAACCTGGAGATGTTACACTTATTCTGTCTCATTATTGTCCAGGTGTTTCAGGCCTGGTTAACCTGGAGGTGTTACACTCATTCTGTCTCATTATTGTCCAGGTGTTTCAGGCCTGGTTAACCTGGAGGTGTTACACTGGTTCTGTCTGATTATTGTCCAGGTGTTTCAGGCCTGGTTAACCTGGAGGTGTTACACTTGTTCTGTCTGATTATTGTCCAGGTGTTTCAGGCCTGGTTAACCTGGAGGTGTTACACTCGTTCTGCCTGATTATTGTCCAGGTGTTTCAGGCCTGGTTAACCTGGAGGTGTTACACTTGTTCTGTCTCATTATTGTCCAGGTGTTTCAGGCCTGGTTAACCTGGAGGTATTACTCTTGTTTCAGGCCTGGTTAACCTGGAGGTATTACACTTGGACAGGACGCTGATCTCTGATGTAGGGGCAATGCTGCTTAAAGGTAAGTGTGGTGGTACTTGTCTTGTACACACTTTCTGAGGTTGTGTGTATTGGATTTGACCATATCACAAGGGTGTCTTCTTGTAGCAAGCCCGACCAATTGACAATATACTTACAGTGCTGCCTCATTGGAGTACGATGCTGAAGACACCAGATGCAACACCCCACCCAATCACATTTTACTGACACCAGACCAACCAGTACTTGTTGGCTTATTCCTTTTACTCTGAACGCCAAGATTACAGATGTTAAAGCCTTAGGTATGACTCAATTCAGGATAGAATCTTAGATCTACAGTTTACAGACACCATATTCACTGTACCAAGGCAGTGAGTCTCTAAATTTGTAAATAGCCAAATAGGTGAGTGAGTGAGTGCTTGGGGTTTAACGTCGTACTTAACAATTTTTCAGTCGTATGGCAATGGTAATGCTTTTCTAAAGTGGGTGAATCATATGACACTGTAGAACCTAAGAACTGTAGAACTTCAGTATCAGCCAGCAAAACAAACAAGATTGAGAGTCAACATAGCAAGGGAATTGGACAATGGACAGCATGCATTTCAAGATACTGGTAAATGTTTATATTTGAAAACATTTGTCTGAACAAAGCATGGGAAATTTTCCTTTAGTTGACTTTTTTTTTTTTTTAACTTTTTCATTATGATTCCGTAGAAGAAGAAAAAAAAAAGAAAAAAGATTTTGCTGGAAATGTTAAAATAAAAAAATAAGTTGTCTAGTGATGGAAGGGATTACCTGGAAATTCAACTCGGTTGCATAAATTTGAGGCTTTTTATTTGGCACACATGTGAAAACCACTGCCTGTTTAGGTTATCACCTGTGTGAGATGATCACAGTTTTGACTCTTGGGGTGCTAAAGTAGTGGATAGTTTTCAATAACTGATAATTTCATCTGCTCATTGAACATTAGATTTATGAAATTAGCCCTCAGAAATGCCCTTAATTCTTTACAGAAAATTCATATCGAGATCGAGTCAGCTGAAATCAAATATGAGCTGAAGTGATATTGACATGTCAGACTTTCATCATTTTCTACATTGATATAAGGTTTTTACCTTTCACAGCTCTGGGCTATTTTATCTGATTACCTGATCAAAATCATTGTTAACAGAGCAAAAACCTGTGGTAACATGTACGCCATTTCTCTAACTAGGTCAGTAGCAGAAAATTCACCAGTGCTCATTTTCCAGTGGACCTTCACAACAGTAGCAGAAAATATTAAAACAACTATCACTTACTATCACACATAAAATTTACTTCAGTCACAGTGGAAGATAACATCTCATGGTTTCAGCTTATCTCTGTTTAAAATGCTTGCTACAAAATGAAATTGATTTACAGCCCTGGACTTACTTTCCATAGATAAACGAATCATTTGCTGGGCAGTGTCTGTGCAGGCATGGTTAAGGGGTTTGTAATAGATCAGTTATAAAGCATATATTTTTGTCAAATTTTTTTATGTTTTTAAAAAGCTCTTAGCACTAATGATAGCATGTAGATATATGTACAAATGGATTTAATGTGTGTTTTGAGGTAGAACATAATTTTACTTTTCAGATTTTATCTTAGATAAAGACAAAATACAACGATTGATTGTATTGATTTTAATATCATGCTAGCAAGAATATTTTATAAATAAAATGTATGGCAAGTTTATTGCTTTGTGCATCAGATTTTTTAGGTTAAGACAATTAGAGAGCTGTCTTATAAATAATCAGGCGTATATAGCTTTACAGAGCTGTTAAAGTAAGATATAATGTTTGGTCGTAAATCTACGACCAATTAAACGAAAAATGCTTTGGTTCCATGCTATGACTGCTCCTAACAATAACTCATATTGATAAAATTTTCTGAGGGTGTCCATTTTGTGTGACTTCAGCATAATTCATGTTTTTACGCATTTAATGATTTTCTTAATGTTGATTGGTCATTGGTTTCAGTGTCCCACTTTGATCATGTTTGGCTCCTCAGATCAAGCTAAAAATCTAGCTTGCTTCTTCCATGAGTTTTGCATATTTGCAGCGTGGAACAACTCAGTTTGATCATTTTGTTTTATTGTGATTTATGGGGAAGGTTGTTCAATGAACATGAAATGAAGTCTGTAAAAATTGAAGGGATCACATCAGCATCAGTTTCTGGGGTATGCTGACTGATTTATGGGGATCTTATCCAATATATGTCGGAAAATGCCGCTTGCTTTCCTCGAGTGTAACTTATGAGTTCTGCAACAAGGTTACAGAAAGATATCACTGATGTGAAATTTACGATTTCATTTTTGTTTTTTTTGTTTTTTTACTGTTTATTTGCAGGTTTTAAAAAGTTGACAGAATTAAGCCTTGCCTCCAGTGGGTGAGTTACACCTTATTATGTATGCACCTACGAGGTACACTATACATGTACACGACACGTGTACACCACACATGTACACAGGATATGTACACCGCACATGTACACTGTACATGTACACTACACATGTACACTATACATGTACACAGCAGATGTACAACACACATTTACACTGTACATGTACACTGCACATGTACACCACACATGTACACAGCACATGTACACCACACATGTACACTGCACATGTAAACTACACCTGTAAACTACACATGTACACCGCACATGTACACTGCACATGTACACAACACATGTACACTACATATGTACACAGCACGTGTACATTACACATGTGAATGCAGGTGTCATAGATGTATTATGTCACAAGTAACCAAGACTGTTTTGTTGGTACGTACATTTTTCAGAGTTTTTTTTTCAGGATCTGCAGGACTTCAGTCCTGAGACATTTTCTGAAAGAGGTGCCATTGAGCACTAACCAATAGACACTAAGATTGTTACATTTAAAAGAGTATTAAGGAAAGTTTCATTCTTCAACTCATCAATTCCTTTTCATGACACAGTTAAACAACCAGCTTCACCTCACTTCAGAATCTATGGTTAAACTAAACTGAGCTTTTTGCAAGAATATAAAACCTGGGTACTGTGTTTCCTCAGCTTTTTCGCATGTTTGCGAGGTGTTTATTCAAGCAAATTCTGAAAGTGTTACTCTGTGTTGATTGATAAAAATATACTTTTTGTAAAGCCCTGAAATTAGTCAATCCAACCAATGAAATTTAGTCTCCAAAATCCAATTAAAAATGAGCTTAAATTGCTCTGAAATTTGCTTTGTCAGATGCAAAAAGGTTGAGGAATCAGGGTAAACACATGTACGTGTAGAGACAAACATTCTTGTGCACTGTGGTTTTGATGTTTTGTATATGTTGAAAATCTTGAGTACATAGGTACGGATATTGCCAATGAAAAGCCCAGTGACCATTACATTTGGTCAAAGCTATCCAGGTTTATTGGTACCCAAAGCTTTCACCCTAATGGCCTTCCATTCGGTTATTCATTCACAATTCTCTGATTTAGCGGAAAAATTAATTCTGACATTTTTGGAAATAAAGCCCACCCTGAAGCAATCAAGCCACAAGTATAGGATATTTTTGGTGCTGTAAGCATTCAAAGTCGTCCTCAACATTTTGGGAGGGGATGATTTCCCTAAAGCCCTGACACTAATTGATCCAGCTAGGTGGTCATCTAACACCCACGACATTCTGGAAGCAGAAAACGCCTTTACTTGTCCAACAGTTAGTGAACTGAGGACAGTCAGATGCTCAGATAGTCTAAGATTGGATTTTGGCCTTCTATAGTTCTGGACCTATGTCAACTTTTGTGGGCTTAATCATCTCTGTGTGGATGTCTTGTCTAGGATTATGTAACTGTCAGGTTGAGGTCACACATTCTGATTTCTTGTGGGTCATCCTCGGCTTGATGAACATTCTGTGTAGCTGTAGCGTCGGTTTGCATTGATCCTTTGCTTGTTCAAATTGAACATGAACAGGGAACTGTGCAAACTGTATTTCGATGATGTTTAATAAACCAAGTCATTGTAATTCATGGTCAAGAACATTTCGCAATTTTTGAAGTTCACATGAAAAAAAAGATTATTGACCGTTGCTACCATGCATTGCTATAATCATACCTATACATGTAGATGTTGACCAAGTTAACTCGCCAGATGATATTTAACATGTTATTGTTTTTTGATTAAGATGAATGTTTAAGATCACAATATTATAAAAAAATAAGAAATATAGGAAGTACAATCAGCTTTTCACTGGAAACTTGACATTGATTACCATGATGTTGACACCATAAAGCATTTCAATACTGGAAAGAGAGAAATTAAACAGGATGCTAGCTGGAAAAATAATTTAAAATTACAAGATATTAACTTCTGTTTGTTTTTTGTATCTGTAACAGCATAATGAAAAATTTGAGGATTTTTATTGTCGTGGTAATTATTAATTTAAATGACATTTTGGAAATTTCTCTTTTTTAAAACATCAATTTTAGACAGGAAGTGTTTTGGGGTAGATTTGTCAGTTTTTTTTATCATGTACAAAATGACAAAAAGATCACATAAACAATTAGTTAATTTGAAACTCAAAAACTAAAATGAAATCTTTAACAGCATTGTGAGTGTCTTTCATCTAACCCATCATCTCAGGTCATTGGAAGAAAATACCTTCAAATCAATATCATGAATGAGTATTGTCAAGGAAGCTTTTAGCCCTAATTGTAATAAAAATCCAAAAATATTCTGTTTCGTTTTTAATCGACACTGGGACAGGTTTAAGATCGGTTAAATTGGAGGATGACGGATTTTCTTCTCAGAACAGGTGGCGCTAGTGTGAATTAGGACTTGCACCTCACAAGTCTTTTGTTGCGTGACCCTAAACATGTTGTCTGCAGCGGTTGTATCTGTGACGTACAGGGTATTTGGTCTACCCACTGTGACGTCACACTGCTGACGCTGCAGTGGAATGTCTAGGGTCACTGATATGATGTAATACGTCACACTGCCGACACTGCAGTGGAATGTCTAGGGTCACTGATATGATGTAATACGTCTCACTGCCGACACTGCAGTGGAATGTCTAGGGTCACTGATATGATGTAATACGTCACACTGCCGACACTGCAGTGGAATGTCTAGGGTCACTGATATGATGTAATACGTCACACTGCTGACGCTGCAGTGGAATGTCTAGGGTCACTGATATGATGTAATACGTCACACTGCCGACACTGCAGTGGAATGTCTAGGGTCACTGATATGATGTAATACGTCACACTGCCGACGCTGCAGTGGAACGTCTAGGGTCACTGATATGATGTAATACGTCACACTGCCGACGCTGCAGTGGAATGTCTAGGGTCACTGATATGATGTAATACGTCACACTGCTGACACTGCAGTGGAATGTCTAGGGTCACTGATATGATGTAATACGTCACACTGCTGACACTGCAGTGGAATGTCTAGGGTCACTGATATGATGTAGTACGTCACACTGCTGACACTGCAGTGGAATGTCTAGGGTCACTGATATGATGTAATACGTCACACTGCTGACGCTGCAGTGGAATGTCTAGGGTCACCGATATGATGTAATACGTCACACTGCTGACGCTGCAGTGGAATGTCTAGGGTCACCGATATGATGTAATACGTCACACTGCTGACGCTGCAGTGGAATGTCTAGGGTCACTGATATGATGTAATACGTCACACTGCTGACGCTGCAGTGGAATGTCTAGAGTCACTGATATGATGTAATACGTCACACTGCTGACGCTGCAGTGGAATGTCTAGGGTCACTGATATGATGTAATACGTCACACTGCTGACGCTGCAGTGGAATGTCTAGGGTCACCGATATGATGTAATACGTCACACTGCTGACGCTGCAGTGGAATGTCTAGGGTCACTGATATGATGTAATACGTCACACTGCTGACACTGCAGTGGAATGTCTAGAGTCACCGATATGATGTAATACGTCACACTGCTGACGCTGTAGTGGAATGTCTAGGGTCACTGATATGATGTAATACGTCACACTGCCGACGCTGCAGTGGAATGTCTAGGGTCACTGATATGATGTAATACGTCACACTGCTGACGCTGCAGTGGAATGTCTAGGGTCACTGATATGATGTAATACGTCTCACTGCAGACTTGTTCTGGTATCCCATCAAATCAATAGGGAAACTTTTGTATTGTTACCAGTACTATGTTGGTTTGTAAGAAGACATACAACTGTACAATAATGAAATAATAATTAAAACTTCAAGACATTAAACTTTTGAGTTGACTCTCCTAGATTGCTCAGCTGTCAAGCAAATGTAAACACTGTGTAGGTGTGTCTGGTCTCTTCCTCCCCATAAACCTGACGGCTGTCATATTGACCCTTGATTCCTTGTTTTCCCTCAGAATATATAAGAGAATTGGTGCAGGCAGCAGAACAATTTTCATTATTCGGTTATTTTTTCGGTTATGATTTATGATGATCTGACGTTTTGTGACAATTTCTGACCAAAAAACGAAAGAATGGGTTCCAATGGCAAGGGTGGGTGGTGGTGGAGGAGGTAAAATGGCCACTCTAGGAATCTAGTGTGGATTGGCTTCTACATGTGTTCATCAGATTGAAAGTTATATAGTGTAATCTAAAGTTATATTTTATTGATCTAAGTTTTGATTTAGGGTATAATCCATTCAGACGAATAAATGGACAAATATCCCAAAATTTAGACTCTGACTTTTTTTGGTTGACCAGGATCTCTACTGGTGGGGTTTTCATAAGAGGCGTTCGCAATTATATACATGTACCAGACGTTCAAGACATAATGTGTGCATGTTTTTTTAGCTGGTAATGGGTAGAGGTTACAGTTCAAGGACAGAGGGCTTGTGATGCTGCTAATACCTGCTGGGATGGTACAGAAACACTGAGCCCTGTTTGTGTAACCCCAGCCCAGGCTGACAAAGCTTCATTCATCTTCTACAAAGTGCCTATTACTGTGCTGGTCACCCCCATGGTGATAAGATAAGAACCCCATTACCTGGGCTCTCGGATTACCCATACTTCCTCATCACTGCACCTACCACATTCCCAGAGGCTGTAATTGAGAGTTGCAACAGTGCAAGGCATGTCAGGTCAGATGGCAGGCATATGATGAAGAGTTGCTGGGGGATCCAGTGCCTCTGTATGGCTTATTGGGTGGGTGGTTAGGGTAAACGGAGAGCAGGAAGTGGGAACAGGGTGCAAGCCTTGATGTTAATTATAAGGGATATTACATGTTTTATTAATACTGATAATGTTTTCATTCTTGTGCCCTACATTTTAAAGATGAAAACGGCATGGTGATAATTACTTATATCAAATGGGTTAATTTGAAACAAATTGTCTGTATAGATCTTTAGCAAGAACATTTTGGCGCTCAAGGTCTGCACGTCAAAATCTGCTTTTGGACTGGAAAGGGAGTGCAGGCAAGGATACGGGATGGGCTTGAGGCCATGAGGGTGGTACAGCAAGGTGAGATAAGGCCTACTTACACAAGTACATGGAACAGAAGATGAAGTCAGTCAGTCCAGCTTTGGTAGAGTGGAGAATTCGATATCATTTGTGATCAGTTTTGTACAATGTGCTTCCAAAAGAGCTTGCATGGCAGTATGTATAGAGGACGCTATGGTATACACTTGTGGGTACAGCATCACAATACAGACAGGGGGTATCCCCACTCCTCCTGAAAATACACAATACAGACATGGGGGTATCCCCACCCCTCCTGAAAATACACAATACAGACATGGGGGTATCCCCACCCCTCCTGAAAATACACAATACAGACATGGGGGTATCCCCACCCCTCCTGAAAATACACAATACAGACAGGGGGTATCCCCATCCCTCCTCAAAATACAATGGTTTATTTGTGGTGGGAAATGAAAGCACATGGTCAATATCTTATTCATGGTGAGAAATAAAAGCACATGGTCAATATCTTATCCACAGTGGGAAATGTGAGCACATGGTCAATATCTTATCCATGGTGGGAAATGAAAGCACATGGTCAGTATCTTATCCATGGTGGGAAATGAAAGCACATGGTCTATATCTTATCCACAGTGGGAAATGTGAGCCCATGGTCAATATCTTATCCATGGTGGGAAATGAAAGCACATGGTCAATATCTTATCCATGGTGGGAAATGTGAGCACATGGTCTATGTCTTATCCATGGTGGGAAATGAAAGCACATGATCTATATCTTATCCATGGTGGGAAATGTGAGCACATGGTCAATATCTTATCCATGGTGGGAAATGAAAGCACATGGTCAATATCTTATCCATGGTGGGAAATGAAAGCACATGATCTATATCTTATCCATGGTGGGAAATGAAAGCACATGGTCTATATCTTATCCATGGTGGGAAATGAAAGCACATGATCTATATCTTATCCATGGTGGGAAATGTGAGCACATGGTCAATATCTTATCCATGGTGGGAAATGAAAGCACATGGTCAATATCTTATCCATGGTGGGAAATGAAAGCACATGGTCAATATCTTATCCATGGTGGGAAATGAAAGCACATGATCTATATCTTATCCATGGTGGGAAATGAAAGCACATGATCTATATCTTATCCATGGTGGGAAATGTGAGCACATGGTCAATATCTTATCCATGGTGGGAAATGAAAGCACATGGTCAATATCTTATCCATGGTGGGAAATGAAAGCACATGGTCAATATCTTATCCATGGTGGGAAATGAAAGCACATGGTCAATATCTTATCCATGGTGGGAAATGTGAGCACATGGTCAATATCTTATCCATGGTGGGAAATGAAAGCACATGATCTATATCTTATCCATGGTGGGAAACGTGAGCACACGGTCAATATCTTATCCATGGTGGGAAATGAAAGCACATGATCTATATCTTATCCATGGTGGGAAATGTGAGCACATGATCTATATCTTATCCATCGTGGGAAAATGAAAGCACTTGGTCTATATCTTATCCATGGTGGGAAATGAAAGCACATGGTCAATATCTTATCCATGGTGGGAAATGTGAGCACATGGTCAATATCTTATCCATGGTGGGAAATGAAAGCACATGGTCAATATCTTATCCATGGTGGGAAAATAAAGCACATGGTCAATATCTTGCACAGGTACTATTTAAACTCATGTATGTATTAAGATAGGTGTTTGAACAGGTTTGGAGGTGTTCTGTTATCATCTGTTGCAGACTTATGATCCTTCACATCGTAAACCATAACATCTTAATATTTGACAGATTCTTGCAATGAGTCAAGTTAAACGACCCTGCCAAGAGTTTGCAGCTTACTTTGTGGTTATTTTGTTTAAAAGTCATCACCCTCAGGAGATTAACATGTGATCTACTTGTAAATGGCTTTTTATTTCACTATTGTGCTGATTTCTTAAATTAAAGGAGAAGAAAACATAAAACTGATTCCAAAATCAGATGAAAGAGCATCAAAACTTATTTGTAAATATGATCTTTAATATTTTTGGGGGATTTTTCTTTTTCAAGAGAAAAGGGTATTTGAAAACATTTTTGTATAGTGAGTATTTGGGACCAACTTTTGGTATTTATTGTTGATGCACAATAATATTCTAAAGAAGTATATGGTGCTTGTGTAATAAATTTATTTGAATGTAAATTTGTTGTTTATATCGAAACATATACATTTAACCTAAATTATGATAATATTTATCAACATATTAAAAATATAAATATGATCTAAATTGAGGTTTAATACATTTGTTAGCTAAAAAGAACAAGTTCTAGTGCAAAAATATTTATTAAACCTGTGTTACATCCTCATTTATGACATTATTAAACAAAGACTATAAATACCAAAAGGTGGTCCCAAATACCAGCCATACAAAAATTATTTTCAAGTATCTTTTTCTCCAAAAAAAATCAGAAAAAAATATTGAACACTACATTTAGGAATAACTTTTTGCATTCTTTCATCTGAACTTTTATGTTTTCTCCACTTTTAACAAAGTTCTGACGCTCTAGGGGAAGCTTTGCTGTATTAAGGAGAAATGTATACAAGGCCTACTGCCCACTTCAGATCACTGTGTTTAATAGCACGCGGGTATTTGTTACCGCAGTTGTTGGCCAAGAGGGTTTGCCATATTGAGATGTCTCCTGTGTACTGTATATAAAGTTAAGTCATGACCGCTGTGTGTGTAAATCCATACAAGGTTCGGGGCCTGGCAAGTTTCACATCTCACAACCTCAGGCAGTCAGTGCTCTTTAACATAAGGAATCCTCTTGAAGTCAAATTAGAGAGGAACGTGTATCCTTCAGCTACACATCTTCTCTAATTAATATTCTTACAAGTACATGTGCATAGCCTTTCTGAAAATTACATTGTACCTTATGGATTGATGTGGCATTAAAGGGGCGCTGTGGAGTGAGTAATAATCTAACTGTGGGTGTTAGAAATATGAGAACAATCCATGTACCAACTTGTCATCATTCACGACTTATGCTACCTGTACTTCGGTCCTGAGAGAAACCACTGCGGAAATATTAAAATGATATGACGGATACCCTATGAAAACAGAGCTAATGCCACAGTTTGAAAAGATTTCATGTGAATAATTCTAGTTCACACCTATAAATGAAAAGTCCTCAAAAACAGCAAAAAAATCTTCAGCAGTTTCGGTACAATTTTTCTTTTGAGACGCGATAATATTCCTTACGTGACGACAAATCAGGCAGATAAGATGTGAAGGAAGGCTGCTATGCCGGAATGATGTCATGTGCATTTGAAAGTAGGATGACATTTGTGCCATGTGTGACTCCAGGTGTCCCTGCACTCTGTCACACCAGGCAAAATTGGAAAGGACAGAAAACTTTTGTTTGCGTTTTGTTCTATCAACAAAACTATCAACAATGGTTTTAATACGTTTGGTATTTTTTGAAGATCTAGTAAAGCAGTTTAGACCACCTTAATTCTTATCATTTAACCCTGCCTTTAAGACATACAGGTCTTGACATTGAAATAGCTAACAAGTAGCTTGAAAACAATATTAGTATCCATACCGAAACGTCACTTCCAAATAAACAGAAGTTGTTATCCATACCTATTGTTATGTTGTCCAACTCAACTTCTAAATGCCTCTCAAAGATTTTACTGAAATAGCTCCTTAAAATTTTGTTCATGACTAAGGTGCACATTTTGCTTGATTCTGAGATGCTATTTGTTTGAAAACCTGTCGAGGTTTATTTAGAAGGAATATTTAGGTAGGTAAATATCCTAGTGGGCAAACGTCAAATTTAGCACCTAAGGTGATATTTTATGACATTTATTTCCCTCTAAAAATGCCCTTTTTTGGATGAAATTTTAGCTTTATTCAACCAGTATTACCTGTTACCTACATGTAGGCAACTAGGGATTTCTTGGCGTATTCCTGAGGTTTGTTTAAAGGAGAAGAAAACTTAAAACAATGACACAATAGCCTGAAAAGAGCGCATTTTTTTTTTATCTGGTGGTGTCTGCAGCATGATTTTGCGATTTTTCCTCGCCATACAGGTAAAGCTTGAAAACCGCATAGCTGAGATAAATCGCTGAGTCCATCGGGACCTCCAACACCCTTTAATTTATGCTGGGGGTGTGTCGCCTCTCAGCCCATGAGAGAACCTATGTCCAAGATTCCGGTTTCCTGATTGTCAAGCGGAAATGACCAAAGCAACGCGAAGTACCGGCGGGCTGGCAGGTCACGTACATTTTCCACTGGAAATGTACGAACTACACTTCAGCGGTTTCCAACAGAAATTCTCCTCCTAACACAGAAGACTTCAGGAATAGTTCTTAGGCAAAATGGAGTTGCCCACAGCGGATTTTGCCGCTGAATTTATTTATAATTTATCAACTTATGGTATATAATAGAATTTTTTTTTTTATGGCATGCACCTGTGAGGAAATGCATATTCTATTCAGTGGTATTTGTTTGATACTCGAACTTTCTTCTCCTTTAATGGACAGTTGCCAGTTATAAGAAAACATGTATGCACTGCCACACTTATTACTGTATACCTAGGTTCTTACTGTAATGGTGTAGTGAGTTGCCATTAAAGTGTGATGCTCTTTTGGCATCAGAGATACATGTGCACGGAGTAGGGTTATTTTAGTGGATCCATTGAATACTCTGTTGTAGACCTGTAGCTGTCATATCCCATCCTAAGACCATAAATGTCATTGTATATGAGACAACAGGTACAAGTAATATTGCTGAAAATGAATAAATAAATAAATATATTTATGTAATAAATTGGTTCCCAGACCAAAGCGTTATTACTTCTGGCCAAGATCTATAAATATTAAGATACCTATATTATCTATAGTTCAATGATGATGTCAAAGGAAGGAATTCTGAGCCCAGTGTGATATCATTAATGGTAATTGTGGAGGAATGGTGGCTATATTATTACCTATGGAAGTGCGTATTGGGGGAAAACCGAGTTCTGGAGAAAATATGGAATAAAAAGTGAAATTACTCGTTAATGAAGAAAGTATTGTTGAGAAATTACAGCTGTGTATATTTGTTGCTCAAACACTGTTAACATCATGACTGGCAAACATGGCTTGAGTCATTAATAATGGAAAAAATATTGAAACCGGTTGAATATGAAATGGTTACATGTATATGATCAGAGCTTTAACACTGAAGGGCTGTGCACAGTCAATAGAGATTGGCTTGAAAGGCTTAAGTTGATCCCCTGTATCATGTTTGAGAGGCCCAGATGTCAAATATCCTACCTGGATCTGTCTGTATGTACATGTGTAACACTGACGTGTGAAGATTGCGTGTTTATTTGTTCTGATGCTGTGTTTGCAGGGTGAGCAGCAAGTTTCTGATGGAGGGTGCTCTTAACAGCTGTGTGTCTCTCACCAAGCTTAACCTCAGCAGGACCAGAGTCTCCAATAAAGGTAATGTCAGCACAGCCGTGGCAAGGGTTGGGGGTGGGAGACATTTGCCCTGGGGCCAGTCAATGTTACCGGATACACTCTTCATGTTAATCCAGGAGCTAGCAGAGGTTTATCACTGAGGTCGCCTACAAAAGGTTTGACACAATTTCAACATACAGAACCATGTGTGAAAATGCTAAAACGGTGATTGTTAAGTGCAACACCCGTGCACAGCCCTCCAGGGGTACCCTAAAACAGATTTTATCAGTCACAATGGAATACGAGTATGTAAGTCAGTTTATACATCCCGAATGAGAACGTGATTACTGAAAACTATTTCTGAAGTTCCCAGCCCATGCACTCATTCACTTAAGAATGGTCTAATTAACACTAATTAAGACTTTTGTAGGTCATGTTGCATACAAGGAAATTTTTTTCACCAAAAGATACCTTGTGATGTTCTAATTATAAAATGTTAATTCTTAAGTTGCAACTGCATGCTAAAAACCCTTTTAGAATGAGTCAGAGTCAATGTTTGAACTAAATTACCTTAAACCAAAGCATTGATCACCATAGAGTTCGAGGATAAAACTTAATTTATACATTCCTCATGACAACCCGATCACTCATGACCTATTGTTGACTGTTCAGCTTATGTGCTAAACCAGTAATTAACGTCAGTTATCATTTTTCCTATGTCGTGTATTTGTTTTTTTGACGAAGAATGCTAATGAAATTCCAACATGCACATACACACTCTTCATTCTCTGGAGGAGTGTCTGGCAATCCCAAAGGACTTACAGCCACAGCCTAAACAGCGCAGCCTTGTTTGGAACACCAGTCAGCGCTTTAATATATAAAAAGCAAGCCACCAATAAACCACCTAATTAACACTTTTCTGGCATATGTTGGTACTGTCAGTTTTGCAGGTGAACTTGTGCAACAAGATGCATCAGGAAATGGTCATTATGAAATGGTAATTCTTAAAGTCTTCAATCCTGTGTTCTGATTGGCTTAAGAATGGACTAGATTTACTGAAATGGCTGAAATTATTTTCTGAAAGGGGATAATCACAATAACCCAATCGGGTACATGATTGAAAGTCACTTTTTTAAAAACAAAATCTGAACAGAAAAAACGAGAAGACTGCCATTGCTTTGGAATGTCAAATGCCCTTGAAGTTATTTTTGAACATCATTGCCTGTGTCTTTTCTGGAGAATGATAGCTTGACGTTACTCCTTGTGGGTTTATTTGTTCTACATTTGTCAAGAAGAGATGGAGTTCCAACTCTAGCATGCAAAAACAAGCTAAGCAGTGATATGTCATTCTGAAAAATGTATTAACAATAATAAGAAACTATACGACAATAGTTAAATATGACAAAATTTTCTTTAATATGACAAAAAGATTCACTTCACCTAATTCAGAGCTAGAAACATAAAAATATTGGAAAAATATTTACTAACTGATTTGGATTCAATCAGAATTTTAGGAAAGGCATCTCAGTCTAGGTTTTCTTTGCTTGACTAGTCTTTTAGGGGGCGTGTAATTTAGTGCTATTTTTGCACGTGATCAGTTAGAATGAAACTCTAACTGAGGTAAACTGACAAGATGCTGTCACCGGTATTTCACCATTTGCCAGCTATCTCACTGTCATCGCTGCTCTGGTTTTTCTCTTTGTGCTGTACATCTTAATGATATTCCTCTTCATCTGATGTGGAGACTTCATCTGATGTGGAGACTTCATCTGATGTGGAGACTTCATCTGATGTGGAGACTTCATCTGTGGTCGAGACTTTATCTGTGGTCGAGACTTCATCTGTGGTCGAGACTTCATCTGATGTCTTTCCTCGTCATCCAAATTGGCATGTGTTCAATCTGGAACCATTCTGTCCAGGAGCAATAATTGGTTATTGTTGTGGACTTCATCTTTTCTTGACATTTGTAGAAGGTAAAACAAATAAACTCACAAGGAGTAATGTGAAGCTGTCATTCTCCAGAAAGGACACAGGCAATGATGTCCAAAAATTATTCTAAGTGCATTTTACATTCAAACATAATTGCAGACTTCTTGTTTCTTCTGTTTTTTTCTGATTTTTGTTTCTGATATTAAAGTTTTGACTGGTGTTCTGATCAAGGCTGCGCTGTTTAGACTGTGGATTTAGGTCTTACGGTTTGTTGGGCATCTGGTGATGGTCGGCACTCCTCCAGAGCACGCAGAGCACGCAGAGCACGAATTACATTGCATTATTAAATACAAGTCAGCTAAGTAGCATTTTGAGATGAGTTTATCTCAAAGCAACTTTTCGTCAAAAACTCATTCTTGTACTCGACAAAGGAAAATTCACATATGACTTTAATTAGTAGTTTAGTTCATCAGCTGAACAATTAAGAATTAGTTTTTAGTGGTCAGGTTGCCTGGACTCACACTCAAATATTTTCACCTTTGACCTGTTCTTAAATGGTTTTTAGCATGGAGTTTGTACTTAAGAATTACCGTTATATAATTAGTACATATTAAGGTATCTTTTGGTTAACCAAATTTCCTCGTACACAACATAACCGATATAAGTCCTAATTAGTGTAAATTAGGCCCTTCTTAAGTGGCTTGGTGCATGACCCGGGGACTTAAGAATTGGCTTTTAGTGATCAGGTTGTCATGAGGAATGTATAAAGTTTCATTCTCATACTCAGTTGTGACTGATGCCCTTGTTTTAAGGTAATTTAACCCAAAAATTGACCTTTGACCCGTTCTTATATGGTTTTTAACTACAATTACTTTACCAACAAACTTGACCTTATTCTTGTAAGTGAAAAAGTCTTGTTTAAGGCCCTGAACTCCAATCAAATAAATCAGTAAGTAGATAAATACATCATTCAGATCTAATTATTGGTGAATATATTGCAAAAAGTCAGTCTGTGTCATTTTTAATTTCACATTATAACAAGCCATGTCTGATATACATGCAGCATGACCTTGACATTTAACAGCAGACATTGCAATGAACAGTTGGTACTGAAATACTGTCAAGCGTAGTTTAAGTTGGCAGGTCAAAAGTTATCAGATATTGTTTTTATCCTAAAGCTGTATTAAAAATTAAAATTAATCTATATGTATGTGAATGTTCAGTGAAGCAATGCCTGACAAAAACTTCACAGAATTTCAACGTCGAGATCAGCGGAAACCTCATCCATCAAAAGTAAATACTTCATGTAGAATTGGGCCATGTACAACAGGCAATTGCGCCCAGCCACATTACAGCAGTCTCAGGAGAATCGGTTAACGTTTTGTGTTGCAGCAGGAAATAATCATGAGGACTGACCAGTTTTTGTGGAGTGCAGAATGGCGTAATGTAGCCACTGTGTTAATTGAGAAGGAGGAATGATGCTGCACTCGCTCGCGGCCTTGCACATATTGCACCATCTGCAAACATTTGCTCACCGCAGGCTGCAGTTGGATGTCAGTTTTATTGCGAGAAATGAGGGATAATGTTGAAATGTTGGCAGAATCTCTATTGCATTGATGGGACCTTGGTTTTTTTTTCGGACTTGGTTCATAAATGAACATAGAGAGACTCTTGTTTGCTGAGCTCTGTAAAGCAACACATTTCTGGCCACTGGAGCATTTAAGTTCAACTCTCTTATTAATTTTCTGTTTATTACAGTAGCCTAAGGGATAGTTTTGACAGCATTGCAGCAAACAACAAGTGCTGCATTATTATAAAATTACTGTGCTACCATTTAATCACATTAGAATGCTGTATTTTATTTATTTATCTGATTGGTGTTTTACGCCGTACTCAAGAATATTTCACTTATACGACGGCGGCCAGCATTATGTTGGGTGGAAACCGGGCACAGCCCGGGGGAAACCCACGACCATCCGCAGGTTGCTGACAGACCTTCCCACTTACGGCCGGAGAGGAAGCCAGTATGAGCTGGACTTGAACTCACAGCGACCGCATTGGTGAGAGGCTCCTGGGTCATTACGCTGCGCTAGCGCGCTAACCGACTGAGCCACGGAGGCCCCATTATTAGAATGCTGTAACAGAAGTAACTATGTAACATCTTGTATCATTATGAGTGTCAATACACCAGTTGCCAAGGAATACATCTGAATCCTGTGAATGGTGGAACTCTGTCAATAAGAGGATATACATGTAAATGGTTCCAAATTTCACCATTTTAGTTCATATGTGTGCTAACATTATGTGAGATTAAATAATCATGTATTGGGCAGGGATGAAGAAGGGTCAGTTACCATATACCTTTTTGATCAGGTTTGCATGATTTTAACTCGTATTGATCACCCACGAGTTTTACTTCTTGTCAGTTATGTTTAAGACAGGAATGGTGGGAGTGTCCTGTTTTCATTATTAGGCACCTCTCTCTGGTAATACGCTCTGTTACAACACATGCATCAATATATTTATTTATTTATTTGATTGGTGTTTTACGCCGTACTCAATAATATTTCACTTGTATGACGGCGGCCAGCATTATGGTGGGAGGAAACCGGGCAGAGCCCGGGGGAAACCCACGACCATCCGCAGGTTGCTGGCAGACCTTCCCACATACGGCTGGAGAGGTAGCCAGCTGGACTTGAACTTACAGCGACCGCATTGGTGAGAGGCTCCTGGGTCATTAAGCTGCGCTAATGCGCTAACCAACTGAGCCACGGAGGTTCCGCTTCAATATAACATGACGACAAATATGTCCCCCAAATTTTTCACAAAGTTTCCGATGCACACATCTGCAGATGCTGACATGTACATTCTTTCCAAAGTTTCTGCGGTCGCCGTGAGTTCAAGTCCAGTTCATGCTGGCTTCCTCTCTGGTCGTATGTGGGAAGGTCTGCCAGCAACCTGTGGATGGTCGTGGGTTTATTTATTTATTTGACTGGTGTTTTACGCCGTACACAAGGGTATTTCACTTATACAACGGCAGCCAGCATTTTGGTGGGAGGAAACCAGGCAGAGCCCAGGGAAAACCCACGACCATCCGCAGGTTGCTGGCAGACCTTCCCACTTACGGATTTTATTTAGGCAAAGGTATATAAGCAATTTTAAGTTTAAGCATGTACATTTAAAAATAATGGCTTCAAATCCTCATGACATTTCCTGCCTGGAAACCCATTATCATTATATTGGGCATTATGTATGAGACACAATGACCTTTTCACAGGGAAGAAAGGGTAAGGAAATAATTATGACATCAAATATTTGATATATTATTTGATTATATATTTATAATATATATAATGTTATCTGCCCCAGGTATCCGAACACTCCATCTGCCCAGTCTGACCCTGCTTAATCTGGACAGTACGTGGGTGAAGCAAGATGTCACCGAACAGATACCAGGCTGTCCATGCCTGCAGAAGGTCATTCTCCACAACCTGGAGCATGTCAGGGAAGAGAGTGAGGAAGACATGGAGGAAGACAATTAGTAACATTGCCAATCTGTAAAAACTCATTCTCCACAATCAGGAACATGTGGGGAGGGAGAGTTTCTAAGACATGGAGAATGACAAGGTGTAGCTTGCCCAGACTTCAAGGAGTGTTTTTTTTGCCATTGTCATGGAGACATGGACAATTCAAACATTCTACATGTATTTGCAAAGTTCAGGAACATGTTAGGAAGGACATCGATAAAGAGGGTGAAAATGAAATTCGTTATCTTTATCTGTGAAGTCTTTTTTTCAGAAACGTGAGAGATGTCTGCAAAGTAATATTTTGACACAACAAATTACTAGAATAACAGTGATGTCATTTTTCTTATGTGATCTCGGATGACAGTCATGTCATCACATTGATCACACAGATGTTACTATAAGCATGCGAGTGTTACTGTGACACATTGGTCACACAGATGTTACTATAAGCATGCTAGTGTTACTGTGACACATTGATCACACAGATGTTACTATAAGCATGCTAGTGTTACTGTGACTAATATTATGACTAATGAGTTCTGTATTACACCGATGACAGTAGTTTAACATGTATGTTTCCCTGTGACTATGTGTAATAAGATGTCACTCATCGGTAGCTCAGCATCTTATTCCAAGAGCTAGCTGAGATTTATTTGACATAAAAGATACTAAAGCTTTGACTGCTTGATAGGGTAGAGGTAGCCAGCCTGACTACAGAAAACCTGAAAGTTGCAGATTCGAAATGAGTGTGACTTTACATACAATGTAGCATTGGTGTCAGCCTTATAGGCACAAGGTCAAATAAAACTGAATTGGGGGGTAATTAGAAAGAGCCCCACTACCCCCACCACTGGCTGCTCTTAAGACAAGGTTTTCTGTAGTCAAGTAGGCTACCTCTACCCCACCAAACAGTCAAAGCTTTAATAACTTTCATGTGAAATAAATCTCATCTAGCTCTTGGACTGTCTTGTTGAAATTCACATGTATTTTATGCAGTTTTCACTCAAGATTAGTTGTCAAACAATGAATGAATGAGGAGGCAGTTAACATTCATATCACATCTGGTCACAACCATTTGGGGAAATCCCAAGCCACGAGTAGTCTGTGAAAAGTGTGAGTATGCTGTGTGGATAGCATAGATGAATATGGGATTTATGAGTAGTCTATGAAAAGTGTGAGTGTGCTGTGTGGATAGCATAGATGAATATGGGATGTATGAGTAGTCTATGAAAAGTGTGAGTATGCTGTGTGAATAGCATAGATGAATATGGGATGTATGAGTAGTCTGTGAAAAGTGTGAGTATGCTGTGTGATTAGCATAGATGAATATGGGATGTATGAGTAGTCTGTGAAAAGTGTGAGTATACTGTGTGATTAGCATAGATGAATATGGGATGTATGAGTAGTCTGTGAAAAGTGTGAGTATGCTGTGTGAATAGCATAGGTGAATATGGGATATATGAGTAGTCTGTGAAAAGTGTGAGTATGCTGTGTGAATAGCATAGGTGAATATGGGATGTATGAGTAGTCTGTGAAAAGTGTGAGTATGCTGTGTGAATAGCATAGGTGAATATGGGATGTATGAGTAGTCTGTGAAAAGTGTGAGTATGCTGTGTGAGTAGCATAGATGAATATGGGATGTATGAGTAGTCTGTGAAAAGTGTGAGTATGCTGTGTGAATAGCATAGATAAATATGGGATATATGAGTAGTCTATGAAAAGTGTGAGTATGCTGTGTGAATAGCATAGGTGAATATGGGATATATGAGTAGTGTATGAAAAGTGTGAGTATGCTGTGTGGATAGCATAGATGAATATGGGATGTATGAGTAGTCTGTGAAAAGTGTGAGTATGCTGTGTGAATAGCATAGATGAATATGGGATATATGAGTAGTGTATGAAAAGTGTGAGTATACTGTGTGAATAGCATAGGTGAATATGGGATATATGAGTAGTGTATGAAAAGTGTGAGTATACTGTGTGAATAGCATAGGTGAATATGGGATATATGAGTAGTCTGTGAAAAGTGTGAGTATACTGTGTGAATAGCATAGGTGAATATGGGATATATGAGTAGTGTATGAAAAGTGTGAGTATACTGTGTGAATAGCATAGATGAATATGGGATATATGAGTAGTGTATGAAAAGTGTGAGTATACTGTGTGAATAGCATAGGTGAATATGGGATATATGAGTAGTGTATGAAAAGTGTGAGTATACTGTGTGAATAGCATAGATGAATATGGGATATATGAGTAGTGTATGAAAAGTGTGAGTATACTGTGTGAATAGCATAGGTGAATATGGGATATATGAGTAGTCTGTGAAAAGTGTGAGTATACTGTGTGAATAGCATAGATAAATATGGGATATATGAGTAGTCTGTGAAAAGTGTGAATAGCATAGATGAATATGGGATGTATGAGTAGTCTGTGAAAAGTGTGAGTATGCTGTGTGGATAGCATAGATGCATATGGGATGTATGAGTAGTCTGTGAAAAGTGTGAGTATGCTGTGTGAATAGCATAGATGAATATGGGATATATGAGTAGTCTGTGAAAAGTGTGAGTATGCTGTGTGAATAGCATAGATGAATATGGGATATATGAGTAGTCTGTGAAAAGTGTGAGTATACTGTGTGAATAGCATAGATAAATATGGGATATATGAGTAGTCTGTGAAAAGTGTGAATAGCATAGATGAATATGGGATGTATGAGTAGTCTGTGAAAAGTGTGAGTATGCTGTGTGGATAGCATAGATGCATATGGGATGTATGAGTAGTCTGTGAAAAGTGTGAGTATGCTGTGTGAATAGCATAGATGAATATGGGATGTATGAGTAGTGTGTGAAAAGTGTGAGTATGCTGTGTGAATAGCATAGATGAATATGGGATGTATGAGTAGTCTGTGAAAAGTGTGAGTATGCTGTGTGGATAGCATAGATGAATATGGGATGTATGAGTAGTGTGTGAAAAGTATGAGTATGCTGTGTGAATAGCATAGATGAATATGGGATGTATGAGTAGTCTGTGAAAAGTGTGAGTATGCTGTGTGAATAGCATAGATGAATATGGGATATATGAGTAGTCTGTGAAAAGTGTGAGTATGCTGTGTGAATAGCATAGATGAATATGGGATGTATGAGTAGTCTGTGAAAAGTGTGAGTATACTGTGTGAATAGCATAGATGAATATGGGATGTATGAGTAGTCTGTGAAAAGTGTGAGTATACTGTGTGAATAGCATAGATGAATATGGAAAAAAAATTCTGAACCACATTTCAAAATGTCACAGTGAGATGACAAATATTGGTTGTATTTGCATTGTAAGTCAAATCAAAATTGGCAGCGAAGTTGTTTTTTTTTTTGTGATCATGACAATAAAGTTTTGATCAGGTTTTAACAACTGCTGATCATTTCCATATGCAAATTTTTCTAAATTTCTGTATATCCCTATTTAAGTACAGGTGTTCTTGCCTTCAAGAAAGGTTTGATTGTTTTGAGCCTGTCATGTAACACTTATTTAATAATAAAAGGTAAGTAATAAAATAATGTTTCTTCTACGTGTATTTACAATAAGATGGGTTTGTACATCGTATGTGTGTATATTCATTGTTCGATATCAGTTGTTGTTTTCACCTTGTAGTGTAAACCTAGGTGGTACTGTGATTCAAGTGTGGCCTTTGTGCCCCTGCATGCCATGTTACAAAGCTATTTCATGCTATATCCTATAAGTAAACTCGTAAATATATCCACATAGATAAAATTTGACATCTGAATCTCTGTTGTGATAGTACATTGTCAACTCAAAGTATTTTGTTATTTAAAGAAGAGTCAAGTTTTAGACTTGTGCACAAAGCGGCTTTGTGTTTAACAAAGATGTGGTACATGTACGATAATGACACATATAGGACAATGCTACGGTGATAGTGACGTACAAAATATCGTACGACAAATGTATGATGAAAAAAATGTCTTGCGCTACTTTGTGAAACTGGGCCCAGGACTCCTCTTGAAGATCCAGTCAGTTATGTTGGAACAGTTGCTCATCCAGTCTACAAACTGGTAATTTATTACCACTGCTTTGAAAGCAGTTGGTAATGCCGTTGATAACGCAGCTAGCTGCCAATGCAACTGACTCATTTGTTCACATTGATGGTTTCAAAGCTGCCAAGGACTTAACAGTGGGGTATGAGGTTTGGGCTTCCCAAATGGAAATAAAACACACTCTCTACTTTTGAACTAGAATGCAATAACAAACACAAGTTTCAGTTTCGTTATATTCTGCAATGTTGTGAGACAAATCACATTTTTTGAACATCTCTTAAGCCAGGTATTTTGTGGGTGAGTTTGGTAGAATTAAAAACGTATCGATCTGTCGTTTATAATCCATCCCTGATGAGAAGTTCAGTCACTAATGTGAAGTTCAATCACTGATGAGAAGTTCAATATAACAGGTGTAAGATTTTAGGAATGGCTTCACTCGTTTCCCAGGCTTTTAATAATATTTGACAAGCCTCCACATTTTATGTACTGATTATTCATTTATTAGTTTCATCATCAATGAGTAAAAATATTGTACAGTTGTGATATTTTTAGTACTGCCCTTGTAAACTATTCATGGCCTACTTCGGTAAAAGAAATGGTTGTTTCCATTGGCAAGTGTATATAAAACTGGCCAACGGTCATACTTGTATTTGGCGACAAGATCAATATATAAATAAATGAGCTGAGTGTTATCTATTTGAAATAACTCATTCACAGATGGCCCGGTGAATGCGTGTGATCACTCAACATTTCCTGCCGATACAAGTGCGTTCCAAGCCCTGTAGTAAAATGTTACTCTTTCACTGTTATACTGTAGTGCTTGTACTTGTTTTATGAGTGCAACCAATACAGAAACACTGGCATACTGCAAAAAAAAACAAAAACAAATGAGTACTGCGCTTGGATAAAATTGTTTTAGGTGGGCAATGTTCCCCTATTGAATTGATCTCACTGGCATTTATTTCACATCTTTTTGCTTTGATTCACAAGAAACCATAGCAATAAGCAAATGGCGCCGTAAGTAAATGAATAACAGTTATCGCTGATTAGGTTGATGTGTCACTATATATATATATATATATATATATATATATATATATATATATATATATATATAAAGAATGAATTCTGATGAGCAGTACTGATTTGTATATGTTGTGCATTTATGTGTATTTCAGTGCATGTAATCTGTTTAAGGTTTCAAATGTTTTTGGAAGTTTTGTAGTTAGTGCTATCCATATTGTAAATACGATTCCAGGTTTCTTGTTACAGCCGTTATAAATGAAAGAAAAAAAATAATAAAACCGTTACAAATGTAAGTCTGTTTGAAGTATTTCAGTATTGAGGTGTTCGTAGTCACGGGGTATGAGGTATCCAGCATCTGCGCTGTTTATTAGTGGTTAAAATCCAACGATGGGCATTGGATTTGTAGAAATCTCATGGCTTTTAGTCCTGACGATCATGGAACAAATCAGAACAGGAAAACGTTGACAATACGTTCTTCCATGAAGAATGAACGATGGTATGACAAGACATACACACTTTTATATCCGCAGACACATATAACATTCTCTCATTGACAGGTATTCGCGTTATAAGCTTTCTGCCAGAGATGTCATCACTATACGTTTACAAGTGTAAGCCTTTGGCTTTTGAACAGACAGGATAAATGTTCTGACATCCCCTGGGGCCAGACTACAGTCCTTGAATCGGGGATTGGATGGGGAGAGTCCCAATACGGCCTCCTTCACCCTTCACCCCGCTTGGGCCTGACAAAAGTCCCTTTTGTTTCTGAATTTTTCACGATATGCTCGTTGTGCTGGACTATACATTCATTCCGGACAGAATCTGATTTTTCCAAGCAGATTGGAGATTTCGGTGCCGGGAAACTTTTGTGTGTAGTCTTCGACATACACCAGCTTACAAAGGCGGCGAGGAATTTTTATAGGAAAATGCGATATTCGCTTGCGGAAAAACTGACGAAGGCAGTATTTCTCCTGTTACTTTGAAGAGACATTATCCCTTTACATCTTTCCAAATTCATCATCTGAGGTATATTTGGTTTCGCTAGATCAGGCCCAAAATTGTGCTTGCGCAGTCTGGTGTAGTTACCTGAAGGTCGTCGGGTAGAGATAATTTGGGTGTAACTGTTACAGCGTATGGTAGTACATGCGATTCTCTGTCTTCGTGTGACTGTATTTTCATATAAAAACAACCTCGTTACGCCCATCATTTCGTATTTTTTGGCCGTAATTTGCGATATCAAACAGAAGGCAATCTTTAGTTCTCTGGTAACACACGGTTCTTCCAAGTCTCTATTACTCAAACAGAATTGTTCGAATAAAATACAACACTTTGGAATGCTTGACCCACAAAAGAACCATTATCTTGTCGCGTGGCGCATTTTTGCAGACTGCTTGGAAGAGTTAAAACACGATGGCTACCGTAATTCCTTTCCTGATTATTCAGAAGGGGTTCATTCAATGCAAGGACAGAGTGGAAACGTGGGGTGTACAGTCCAAGAGCAATGGCGACCCGGGTCCAAGCCGGATATTTTATTGATTTATTTATTTATTTGATTGGTGTTTTACTCAAGAATATTTCACTTATACCACGGTGGCCAGCGTTATGGTGGGAGGAAACAGGGCAGAGCTGGGGAAACCCACGACCATCTGCAGGTTGTTGGCACCGAGCTGGATAGACAATTGTTGTTTTGTAATACGTGTCAACCAATTTGCCCGTAAATTGTCAGTGAAATGTCATGAATGAACACAAGACTACCCAGATTTCGATCGAAATAATTCAGGTTGGAAAGGTTTGGCCTTTGTATGTTTTGTTTGTATGTTTGAGTCGCATTTTCGGTAAAATAAATACCAGGCATTAATACCACATTGTTAACATTTATAATGTTCCTTCGCCACAGTGTCTGATCCGAGCCCAGTCTTCAATTATTGAAGTGAAGGTAATTATATATTTGTATAAAATTTGTTTGATTCGTGTCAGCATTGAAGTAGTAAAAAAGACTACTTTGCTACAAGCCATATTGAGAAAATCAGGAAAACAGGGTTTCTCTTGATATAATTAAAAACGTTTTCGTTTCGAAAAAACGGGAATGCCAGTAGCTATGAACTGGCATTTGGCAAGCCATTGAAAAATTGTCCCTCATGCAGAACAACATCCGCAGTGGAAGGGCAATGTTGAAAGTCACTCGGAAATAAACCGCTCTTCGAATATTGCATATTACTGAAGAATCTCTGTGAACACTGATGGTACCAATGTACCAAAATTCTGTCGTATCCTGGGATTGAAGCATTCAATATCTAATGAGACTGACGAAAAGAAAAATATTTATTAACGTTAGACTGCATGTAGTATTTATTGGTGTGTGTAGTGTACTGTTAACTGTAGGGACATACCCACTGGAACATTTCGTTTGTGAATAATGCATTCTTTTCACCAGGCTTTATAATCTAACGAAGATTGAATGACATAAAACGTGTATTAAGGAATTTCTAAACTTTGCTCGACTGAATATTATATAGAATTAACGGAGATAATTCACCGTATTGGTGAATAAATGTGTTGGCTGAGAAATTAGAGCGTATTATATGACAAAACCTGTGATTTATTCATTAAAAACGAAATAAAGGCTAAACAGATTAGAAACGGATACCTTTCTGTCGCCTACTTTATCTAACTTAATATATGTCACTAATGGGAAGAGAGAATCAGTTTTGGACAAGCTATGAGCAGGCAACGTACGAGTGCCATTGGGAGTAAGATTTCTCTGCTGAACATCTGTATCATATCGGATCAGCAATATGACTGAGGTACAGATGGGACACAGGGCCTGATAGTGTTTAGAGTGTACTGTTCAATGCATCGCGTGTGCGTTTAAGGCCGCTCATTCTATGTTTTTAAAATGATGATTAATATTATTTTTTTAAAATTGCTTACACGTGAGTTAACATCGCTTTCCACAGTATTGTTGTCAACTCCTGATGCATATGGTGTCGGTTTATAGAAGTTTGCTGTATGCTTAGCTTAGCTGCAACAGCTAACCATAATGCACTGCCACACTGTCGATGCCAGTACTAGGCCAGTCCCCTCATGATGAGCAGCGGGTCAAGCAAGGACCAAAGATAACATAGTGCTGGTTCTGAACCAACTTACCCATGTATCCGGATCTTCTGCTTATGTGTGTGTATGTATTATCTCAGCCATGTTACACTGCATAAACGAAAACTGTATTTCCATTTCCAGGCTGGGTTCATTGAAAACGAACCTATAGTGCTTGGCGAGCATTATGGTGAGAGGAAACAGGGCAGAGCTCAGGGGAAACCCACCAACATCCGCATGTTACTGAGAGACCTCCCCACGGACGACCGGATAAGAAGCCAACATGACCTGGACTTGAACTCACAGCGACCGTATTGGAGACTCCTAAGTAATTATGCTGCGCTAAAATGTGAGTTGACATGGAACCTTCCTCTTCACTCAGGTTGGTGCCCCTCAGGGATCAAGAACTGGAGACTGTGGACAGTTGGTCTGGAACCTTCCTCTTCACTCAGGCTGGTGCCCCTCAGGGATCAAGAACTGGAGACTGTGGACAGTTGGTCTGGAACCTTCCTCTTGACTCAGGTTAGTGCCCCTCAAGGATCAAGAACTGGAGACTCTGTGGACAGTTGACCTGGAACCTTTCTCTTCACTCAGGTTAGTGCCCCTCAAGGATCAAGAACTGGAGACTCGGTGGACAGTTGACCTGGAACCTTTCTCTTCACTCAGGTTAGTGCCCCTCAGGGATGAAGAACTGGAGACTGTGGACAGTTGGTCTGGAACCTTCCTCTTGACTCAGGTTAGTGCCCCTCAGGGATGAAGAACTGGAGACTGTGAACAGTTGGTCTGGAACCTTCCTCTTCACTCAGGTTAGTGCCCCCCAGGGATGAAGAACTGGAGAACTGGAGACAGTTCAATATCACGCGCCACCGAGAACCTTCCAGAACCGTGTTTTCTTACAGTGTACTTGCTTGGTCCGGTGAGTTAGGGTAGTCCTTTACCCTTACAGACCTTTACTTCTCCTGAGCAGTCTTATCATTTCATTGTTTTCACAGCTGCTGGATGATGTACCAGATATGCTCTGTAGACTTAGCTCGGCCTTCAATAAATATTGCAAAAAATAACACAGCATTTTTAACCTGTGTCTGGTAGATACTGTCAGAAACAGAACAACCTGTATCCTGTCTGCACAGTCACACTGAGTTTGTATATTGATGTGCAAACTATATATGTTGTATTCGAACATATTTTCTCTGCCCGGTTTTCTCCCACCATAATGCTTACCGTCGTCGTATAAGATTGATTGATTTATTTATTTATTTGATTGGTGTTTTACGCCGTACTCAAGAATATTTCACTTAAACGACGGCGGCCAGCATTATGGTGGGAGGAAACCGGGCAGAGCCCGAGAGAAACCTACGACCATCTGCAGGTTGCTGCAGACCATCCCACGAACAGCCGAGGTGGAAGCCAGCCTGAGATGGGCTTGAACTCACAGCGACTGCATTGGTGAGAGACTCCTGGGTCATTACGCTGCTTTAGCGCGCTAGCCAACTGAGCCACGGAGGCCCCTTCGTTGTATAAGAAAAGTATTCTTGAGTACGGCGTAAAACACCAGGCAAATAAATAAATAAATTAAGAAATAAATAAAATTAATCGTATTTTTCTGCGTGAAGCATATATATTAAGCTTGAATAACATAACAATTCTTTTCCAAACACGCTGGCGTGTTCTCGTGGACATCAATTCTGTTTATGTGCTTGCTATTTATGTTCATTGTGATAATTTCAAGTTTTCTATATTTTCATGCGTATGTATAAATTCGCGGGATGGTAATTCACGAAACAGATCAAATTTAACACTTATAGTTTCTGCTGCTCGTCAGAATTTATGCTCTAAATAAAATTTTCCCTAGAACTCTTTGACCAACTTCATTTGACTTCTCGATTTTTATTTCTGTAGTATAATATTGTATGGATGCGAAGCTGTATTGGATCTCTGACCTCAAGGGACTACTTTAATTCTTTCACACAAATAGTTATTGTCCACGCCAAGATATCAAGTAAATAATTCCGTGCGTACGTAATATTTGTTTTGCTGCTGTTAAAATATCTGATATGTCGTGGACTGAAAAACCCTTGAGTCTTTTTTTTCTTTTGTCCATCAAAAACTGTTTTAGGTGGTTTTCAGCATTATTTCATTTATTCCATAGCGTTGTCTTACTGCAACGCTGACATATTGATGCCCTTTCGTCACTAATAGGTTTAAACCTGTGTTTAAACCAGAGCCAAGACGGCCACTTGAGCCAAGACTACAGTTTATTGTTACCAAATATCCTCGTACTGTGAGGTGGAATCTACAAATGACCTGCCAAAGACCAGGGTTGAACCCACAGCCTGCGAATCTCCTGATAATAGAAGTGGAACATTTTATACATTCACAATTGAACCACTTTTAGCCCTCCGTGTGTATATATATATATATATATATATATATATATATATATATATATATATATATATATATATATATATCGCTCGCAAAACCAAATATCACCACGTAAAACCATACAGACAATACCGTTATTATGAAAGAACAATATTGTTCTGGTGAAAGATTACAACGACAATCCACTCTACAGTTTACACCTACGCTCAGTTGTCTTTGTTCTCCTATTAACATTATTTACATATGTAGTATTCGACGGATTAAATATCCTCTAATATATATCTTAGATAATATTTGCACTTTTTGTGAAATACTTATATTTATATATGTTTATATTTTCTTGCATGTTTAAAAGGACCGATTTTTATATTACCGCCATTAGTGTGACTGTCCAGAATGAAAACATGAAACACCAAAATTACTGATTACCATTAAGCTGCAAAATGCAAATTTTCAAAACGGTTAAATCAAAATACTGAAACGTTAGATCGCGTGCGATCTCGCGGCTGTGGATTGTTGACGCCGGAGATGACAAGAACTATTAGCTTTGTATACAGCGGTGATACGGTGATATGATCTGAGGGCCCCTCCACCCATCTTTACTGTACACATCCCCCACCCAGAGAAAATAAACGTAACATCTGGGGGTAAACAACTGCTGTGTTTACGGCGTGGAACAGACCTACTCTGTGCCTACAAGCTGGAAGTCTCGTGACATTCGCATGTACCGCTTTGGTGGCCTAATGTTTAGAGCGCCCACCTCGAATCAAACCCGGGTCAAGTCATAAGGAAAACTTAAGAAAAAAACCAATACTTGTTGCTGCCTTGCTTGGCACTACTTGCCTGTCATTGTTACAGCATTTTGATGTTTCTCACAGATTTGAAAGAGAAAGATTTGAAATAGAAATCAGTGTGGAATAATATGCTTTAATAAAGGGAAATCAAACGTTAGTGAGTCTAATACAGAGTAATTTTTACAGCCACAGAAGGTATTTGCGTGCAAGCTAGTTTGCCATGATGTCTTTTTCTTGAGCTTGAAAGCTTTGATTTTCTTCGCACTTTATTCATGTTAAAGAGTTTGACGGAAATAACACACACCTCAAAGGTAGTGTGGTAAAGAAAAGCACTCAAGGTTTGAACGAAAGCCTTAATTGTTTGTAAGAGGTGTCGAAATTGAAATTCTGATAATGTAATTTAATTACACAACTGATTCGAATCTCATTTTCTTAAAATACGAAGCAATACGATCCGTTCCCAAAATGTAGGACACACGTTTTTCTCAAACGTTTCAGAAAAAAAACATTCGCTTCACACATGCAATCGGTTTTTTCTTCATGTTTGTCAAATCGAAACAATTGCGAACATAGCAATGCCGGAAAAGAGATTCACTGATTTTTTTTGACGTCTTAGTCGACAAAGAGGCACCAAATGAAGGTAATAAGGAAATAAATGACTCTGATTTGACTTGCAAATGGCCAGTTCATCTGAGTGAAGTGTACATTTTGTATGGTGTATTTCCACTCTTAGGTCGACAGGTGTTAACCTGAGTACATTTGCTCTCTTGTAGAATGACACAACGTGCATGCAGATTATTGAAAATGTTAGAACAACAAAGTTTTAAGTTTTATTTTCCTCACATCAAATGAAATTTATCACAGAAACATCATGCTCTGCGAGAGGTTTGTGCATGGTTTCACCGTCGGGGGAATTATTGAGTTAATTGCTAATCGGGTGATAAGTGATAAGTACACATAGCATTCCACTAAGTTCCATGTGTCATTTTCATTCACAAGGAAAATAAATTCCCATGAGATATAATATTAATTCAACAGATGAAAAGTGAGATTTACAAAGTCTTAATTTAAGTAAGCAAAAGTAAGCAAAAGTAAGCAAAACATTTGCAGTGAAACGATTTTTATGTGCTTTCATTGTCGCTCCTGTTGTAACAAAATTCACACTATTGTAACAAAATTCACATTGGTGTAACAAAATCCACACTGTTGTAACAAAATCCACATTGGTGTAACAAAATCCACACTGGTGTAACAAAATCCATACGGGTGTAATAAAATCCACACTGGCGTTGCAAAATCCACACTGGTGTAACAAAATCCACATTAGTGTAATAAAATCCACACTGGCGTTACAAAATCCACAATGGTGTAACGAAATCAATATACATGTACATCTAACAAAATTCACCCACAGTATACGTGCCCAAATACAACATCATCCACAGACTTTTAGCTGTCACAGAACCCCATATCCATTAAGGTGTTTATTCTCTTTTAGCCTATTCTCTACACAGATAGACATGTATAACAGTTATGGATGAAGAGTAGGCCTATAGCGTGCGAAACGTGATCACAAGAATCACGACATATATATCTTGTTACACTGTATTATCTATACCCTCCCGTTTGTCTCTCTGTCAATTCGTCTTATTCCACAAATCGTTCCTCCAATAGGCTTTATCCTTGTCAGTTGTGTTTCCGAGGATGCAGACGAGAGCAGTGTCGAGTGTTCGAATATTACTCAGATTATATATATATATATTTATTTATTTATTTGATTAGCGTTTTACGCCGTACTCAAGAATATTTCACTTACACGACAGCGGTCAGCGTTACGGTGGGAGGAAACCGGGCAGGGCCCGGGGGAAACCCAGGACAATCCGCCGGTTGCTGGCAGACCTTCCCACGTACGCCCGGAGAGGAAGCCAACATGAGCTGGACTTAACGCTAGCGCGTTAACCAACTGAGCCACGGAGGCCCCCCAGATTATATAGACCCCCCCCCCCCCCCCAGACTATATAGACCTCAGATGAAACATCATGTTGCGAAATGTGTGTCTCCACTGAGACTTAGTTTTCGTTTTTTACACTTATTTTAGTTAGACACACAGGTGCTTGTATGTATCGTTCCAGTTGACATGATATAAAACGCGATTGGGGCTAGAAACCGTGATTTTATCACCATTTTCCCCGCATATTGGAAAATGTATTCTGGATTCGGTGAGATGTGGAAACGTCGATTGTTACAATTGTCTCAATCACGAGGAATGTCGGTGGAAATCCCTGCTGTGTATAGACACTACCGATTCCAAAATCCAGGGCGCACGCCTTGCATCTTCTCATCGGGTACAAAAACCAGACTTAGCGATGGACCGGTGTCCATTAGCGTCCTAAAGTGGTCCGTGTCCGAAACAATTACTTCAATTATTGGCAACGACCGGCAGCCAAAAAGCAGCGCGTCTTTTCGTCAGCGCAAGCACGTTTTCTCGATGTACCAAGGCTTCAGGATCTTGTAGGGATTTTTGGACATGTGATGAAATCAGCTTTCTCCTCCAGATAAATATTGACCTTTCCAATATGTGAGTATCTGAAGGTTACGTTGCTGCTGGATTCAAGGCAAGTTCCAAAGTCCGCAAACCGAACCTTACCATTAAGCAAGAACGCTTGTTCTATATTATGTGAGTTAGAGACATTATTGTCGGCCATTTTCCAGTCTGACGATACTCTGGAATATCGACTTTCCAATTAAAGTTTTGAACCACGCTTGATTCTCGAAATGCCGAGTCGCGTTATACATTTGTTTTACGCGAGGAATGCAGTGTGTTAAGTTGTACGCTTGTCAGTGAAAGCACAGTGTGTTATGTTGCAAGCTTGTCAATGTAAGCACAGAGTGTTATGTTGAAAACTTGTCAATGCACAGTGTGTTATGTTGCAAAGTTGTCAATGAGTGCACAGTGTGTTACGTTGCAAGCTTGCCAATGAATGTACAGTGTGTTCTGTTGCAAACTTGCCAATGTAAGCAGAGTGTTATGTTGAAAACGTGTCAATGCACAGTGTGTTATGTTGCAAGCTTGTCAATGAGTGCATAGTGTGTTATGTTGCAAGCTTGTCAATGTAAGCACAGAGTGTTATGTTGAAAACTTGTCAATGCACAGTGTGTTATGTTGCAAGGTTGCCAATGAGTGCACAGTGTGTTATGTTGCGAGCTTGTCAAGAAAGCCCAGTGTGGTTTGTTATAAGCTCGTGAATGAGTTCACAGTTTTATACTACAAGTTTACCATCGAAGGAACAGTGTGTCATGTTGTAAGCTGGCCAGTGTCTGGAAAGTTTGGTTTATATTTAAGCATGTCCTTATTGTTATGCCCTTATGTTAAATTGGAACCCATTTGTTTTCTGTTTAATAATTCTTCCTTTTTCTCTAGCAAAATGCAAATGGTAATAAAGAGCTTCATGAAAAAATGTAACATTCCATGGCAACTTCATGTTTCTGTAAATAAGGTAACAATTAAACAAATTACCATATATATGGTGTTTATGGATGTGGAATTACTATTCCTGAGAATGAGAAAATCACTCTTGGTACAACAAACTTTGGAAGGCGTCCATCCCTATCATATTGCAAATGGGCCAAAACACAAGGTAGGCAAGAGATCTCAGCAAGAGATAACAATGTAAAAGACATCAGCATTGAGAGTAAAGCCAGAGTAGCGACGACGATGTGATAGTTGACGAATGGTGACACCTAACAGGCTGAAATCTAGCTTCAATTCACCTCAGCTAGGGCTTTGTTCTGAAAGCTCATGTGACACGTAAATGGTGGTGGCTTACATGTTCACACCCCCGGGTCAAAGCCACCTATGCCTGATCACAGCAGAGCAGCCTTCCTTCCAGTGAGGTGCCCGCGAAATTCGTATCGGTAGCACCCTTTATACAGGCAGTCACATTAAGTACAGTGACTTTATATCTTGTAAATGTCAAGCATACGGTAGAGAGATATCTGTATAAATTATACAAGAGCCTGGTGCTGATTTCCCCCATCCCTGTACGTGTCCACCGGCAAATGCATAAAACCTTGGGGTGTCTCATTGCTTTCTATCTCCGAGAGTCTGGCGGGACTGAATTAATTTCTATTGGCAACCCACGATTGCTTTAATGTCGGCTTCCATCCGGAATCAAAAGTATGTTTAGCTAAGGGTGTTTTCTCGTATAAAAGGACTGGACGACCAAATAAACAGTTATTATGAAGTCATTTCCATCATTAACATCCTCCATCGTCTGGGATCAATACGAAGGAATTGTAACGCTGGACGTTCCGGGACGGTTTGCTCAGCGACTGATTGTGTCTTGTCGGTAGGCCCTAATCGCTTTTACAGTGTCAACCGACATTCACTAGCCAGGAGATCATACACACACACACTGCGTAAGTCGATACAAACTCTTTATTGCTCTTGACCGAGTTTCACTTATTAGCGCAAACCCTATAGAGATGGAGTGCTGATGCCAGCATCTACACCCTGTGCATAATAAAATACATCGAAACTGGAAAGCAAAATAACTGACCATGGGGTAGGCGCATTAGAGGTAAAATAGTTCTGTTGTTCCAGTGAATGAGTTGATTTAACCAGGCTTTAATCTCTTACTGAAATGGTTCATATACTTTACATCTGGCTATCGCATATTTGCTGTCTACTTCATATCAGCCTTTTTTTTTGTCTTTCCACTTCCGCTTTGTTTTATCTTTTCCTGTTCGTGTTGGAAACTTTCGACTAAACTTCCAGCACTCCTCACAGTGCATGCAGGTTTCAACGAATGTCTAGATTTCAACAAGTGCAATTTTAATCCACATTTCCATACTCCTCACAATGTGCCCTTTCATCCACATTTCCGTACTCCTTACAATGTGTCCTTCAATCCACATTTCCATATTCCTCACAATGTGCCCTTTAATCCACATTTCCGTACTCCTCACAATGTGCCTTTCTATCCACGTTTCCGTACTCCTCACAATGTGCCCTTTAATCCACATTTCCATACTCCTCACAATGTGCCTCTTAATCCACATTTCCATACTCCTCACAATGTGCCCTTTAATCCACATTTCCGTACTCACAATGTGCCTTTCAATCCACATTTCCGTACTCCTCACAATGTGCCCTTTAATCCACATTTCCATACTCCTCACAATGTGCCTCTTAATCCACATTTCCATACTCCCCACAATGTGCCCTTTAATCCACATTTCCATACTCCTCACAATGTGCCCTTTAATCCACATTTCCGTTCTCCTCACAATGTGCCCTTTCATCCACATTTCCGTACTCCCCACAATGTGCCCTTTCATCCACATTTCCATACTCCCCACAATGTGCCCTTTCATCCATATTTCCATACTCCTCACAATGTGCCCTTTCATCCACATTTCCATACTCCTCACAATGTGTCCTTTCATCCACATTTCCGTACTCCTCACAATGTGCCCTTTGACCCTCGTTTCCATACTCCTCACAATGTGCCTTTTTTGATTTGAAGGAGAGATTCAGGCAGCATGACTGAAAAGCGATATATATACAAATATTTCCGATTTTTTCAAAATTACTAAGTGAAAAATACTAATTTATACTTCCCTATAGGCGTTGTATATTCACAAATAATTTACTTACATCTTGGCAAGCTGGGCCCTTGTTTATCAAGCATCTTAAGACTTAAGTCATAATCTGCAAGGGTGTAGAAAGCCAAACTGAGAACATAAAGGAACTCATACTGCACTTGGTACATTGTTCTGCACCAAAGAATCAGTGTAAACTTTAAACTTCCAAAAACAAAACACTTCAATTATAGATGTGTTTGAATTTTTTACTGAAGTCTTGAGACGTTTGATAAATATGGCCCTGGTGTATACAGCGGAAAAATACCGGACACCTCACCATGGAAGCCGCTGGACACCGCACAATGGAAGCCACTGGACACCGCACCATGGAAGCCGTTTCTTATCAGAAACCTCCTGACATAAGGCAGCAGCTCAACCAGCGACAGCGTCTGAGAACGTGCGATCTCTATGGTCAAAGGCATAGCGTTTAATACACCAATCAAATGTTTACAGGGATGTTTAAATTTTCATATTTGTAAGTGAAAAGCTCCATAGCAAGAGCACAACTGAAGTCAAAATGCGCCCTGTCTTCATTTTTAATGTATAACCATACATACCACAGAGCTGTAGTCTGCAACTTCTTGAAACTCACTATGAAATATATTTATGAAGTTATTTTTATAATTACACATGTATAAGCTTACATTTAATTCTGTATGTTTTAAGTACTTTAACGAACATATATAACAGATGTTTCTTTTCATTACAAGAATTGATCCATGCCAGTACACGGAACATTGCCGTAAGGGGCGGTAGACATCAGGCACATTATCGATCTCGCTTGCAAAGTAAAAGATGTCTAGTGTACATGTAGCTGTACTTCACTTAAATGGCCAACGTATTATTTCCTACCCTTTTCCAATTGGAACGGTCGATTGCTTTTCACTTGTTGCTTGCCAGGACTCCCTGTTGTGCTAATGGATTCGCCTCGCTGTATCGTCGTGTTCACTGACTAACACAGGCGTCAGGTTTGCAGGAATGGTGATCAAGCGGAAAATGGCCTGTGTGGGAATCCATGATTCCATGTATCGCCAACACATGGCCTTTCACTGATGCTACGGACAGATTTTCGTTCTCAACTATCCGTCAAGTTAGCCGGCAGGCGACATCCGAGCGGCGAGCGTCGGGCCGAATTCTGCAACTATTATAAGCTAGCCGTGAAAAGTTTTTGGAACTGCGATATTGTTTACAATTGCCCGCTCGTGCTGTGTTTATAGATGGAATCGAAAAGCTGTCATCTTACAACCTTCCTCAAAAGATGAATCTTTCCTGTTTTGCCAGTTTTTCTCCCATTCCCCTCTTCGAGATGATTTCACCAGGATGTTTTTTCTCACCTTTCTGGCATCGGATTTCCCCACTAAAACCTAACATGTATCCCAGCAAAAGGTGATTTGTTACCTACTCTGACTGCATGTCGGTACGCTACTTTGCGCTTTTTTGCCGGCAGAAAATAAACTAAATAGATACTCGTCTCTCCAACAAGCTCCGTGGAATTCCTCCCAACTCATAGAAAGTTGTAACAACTTTGCAGGTACTGGATACGGTAACTTATTTCTACCTACATCAAACCTGCTTGCCTCGATTAAGGAAACCGAACAAAATACAAGACTCTGTGAAATTTCTTTAAAAGTGGATTATACATGTAGGCCTGCTTATGTTTACAGCTCTGAATGACGGTTATATTATTAACATTGCACATGGACTTGGAATGTCTGTTTTTCAGAATTTCAAAAAACTAACTAAAGGTAAGTCGCTTTTTCTCTTCAGTACTTTTATGTCCGACGCAGTTTTCGCATTTGAAATATCTACATACATTATGCTGTTTAGTCGTTTGTCTTTATCGTTTTGTTTATTCTTGACTCTGTCTGATTGAACGGGCATTTCGAATGCATTTCAGGTTTGACTTGTAGCGGGAAGTAGTTCTGATGTGAATTTACATAAATATATGTTTGTGAATTACGCCTCAACTGTTCATATGGATGTGGAAGTATCTTTCATGTGTTTTTACTTATGTGTTTTGCAGGCGTCATCTATTTCAGTATTTGAAACTAATCTCTATACCTTTGTCTGCAAATTACCAGTCATGTGAAATGAACATGCGACACCTGCGCGGTTCACTTTTGTTTTATCGGCGCTATTCTCGTTATTCTACTGAAAACCGAAAAACTAAATCTGTCAACTGTACAATGATAATAACAGATTTCCCTTGCCTGCAATGTACATATGGCAGCTATTATCTGTATATATGAGGAACAGCATGGTAATTTTTTGTCATTGTCTAAAATCTTTCACTTGCAGCTTTCTTTCTTAGGGACTGTAGACTAACTACGTATTTTCTCAACCTCATTGTCAGTTTCCGTTTGTCAACACAAAATGGAAAGAGATACTAGGAAGGCAGCATGTTTTGCAATCCGTCAAGTGACCTTGAGCCATCGTTACGTCAAAAATAGATTGTAGTTCCGTGTCTACAATGTTACAACGTGTCAGGTTCTACTGTAATGTTTGACAGGGTACACATCAAATTGACATTGACACCATGTCTGTTTCATTCCACGTCATGTTGCCGGCTGTTGCAGCTACACCGCTGAGAAATAGACCGCCTTGTCAGTCACGTACATTCGGTCTCACCTGAGCGCGTTTATCGGCAGCCCAGGCAGATGCAGCCCACGTTGTTTGGATAAGAAAGCATCCTATACATGTGCTCTAAACTCATCATATGCACATGCCTGGGACAACTTTAGCCCCATTCCTGATGTTTATGAAGAGCCTGTGATACATGTAATCTGTAGATATGTATGGACATTGCCTTGGCGTACATGTATTTTTTTTTTTATCAGCTCTGATATTCATTATTTTTTGTTGTTTTAAAGCACAGTCATGGAAACCGCGTATTTATACAAACGTCTCACTTCAAATTATTGTGAGTAAGACAAATAATTCTTAATCTGCAGATGGTCGTGGGTTTCCCATGGGCTCTGCCTGGTTTCCTTTGACGTCCTATAAGTGAAATATTATTGAAAACGGCGTAAAATGCCAATCAAATAAATAAATAAGTAACAAATAATTCTGATTATAAACAAATGATTTTGTCGTATCATACATTTTTTTGACTGTATTCATGTTCACACCAGTTAAAAAATCATCAACTTTTGTTCTCAGCCGTTTTTGATGCTTCTTTTTTAATTGCTGCTGAAACCAGAATACTGGAGATGTAACAATCCCTGCTCATTGTACCTATGCATATCCATGGGGCTAAAAACAAACAAACAAACAAACACGGAGTCATAGCTGTGCCTGGAATTCCGATCTCGTAATCCGATCTCAGTATCCTACAAGTGATTCAATGCGAAATTTCAAGACATCTCTTGAATACATGTTTTCCATGTAAATGCTAGTCACGTCTGCCTTAATACCCTTGTACTCTCTGACAGTGACTTAGGAACAGGATCGCGTGCCGGATAGTATTTAATTACAGCACTAAATATTCAAACAAGGATCAATTCTGATTTAAACTCAAGATGGTGTAAAGTCGCACGGAATAACCCAGTGCTGTGTGTTACAGTTGCGTGGGAACTTTTATTGATGACGATCTGCCGAGGCATGTGGTCTATAAGTGGTCACCTCATTATCCCAGCACCAAAACGATCATAAACTTCATTCTTGCTCTTGATTTAAAATCTCAAATCGTGTTGTTAAGGGCTAACAGAATGGTCCTGTTTAAGTACTGGTGCGAAACATCCTGATAACTTTGAACTACCAAAAAAGGAAGGTGATGAAGCGATGGTTATTTGTGACCAAATACCGGTTGTCGTCACCCTATATCGTCCCTATCTTAACTTATTTTGTATTGAAAAGGTTTATCTGTATTACACAATGTATCATTATTGTGATCACGTGTCTACCGGTCAGCCAGTGGATTGGTTACTGTGTCAGATACCCATACAGGTAGGCATTCATACTCTCAATCAAACATACTGCAATCAAACATCAAGCACTTATTTAGACTTAATGCCATTGCTGCATCCGATAACCTCTTATTTATTAATTCAAAATAGCAAACCAAACTTTGAAATAACCCATCGGTCCATCAATAAATTCCCCCCAGTAATGCATTAAGACGATCAATCAGTCGCCTAGTGGAACATTCTGTAAGCAGGCAAATACCAACTAGCCAGTAAATCACATGCTAAAACCATTTTATCAAACAACCAAAATTCAAAACCATCTATAAACGTCAAGCGTTTAATTAATGTATCAGTCTGACTCTCGTTTGCAGTCAACAGTAGGCTTGCACACTGCAGAAGGAATTATACAAAATACCAGTACCCTGGTCATATTGAAGTTTACTGAATTTGCAAAATGGGTACAATATTCTCATAAGATTATATTACCCATTATGGCATGACATAAACTGTTTCCTGTTTTACTTGAGCCACTATAAAATTGATTTAAGCCGCGCTTTGACATCGAAGCATTATCAGATGCAAGTTTCCATGCTTGGTGACAGCTTTCAGATATAATCAGCGTCCGTCTTGAGGTGGGCCGGAACTAAACATCAACAACGGGACAGTTATGGCTGTTATCCGCCTGCGATGTAAGAAAGCTGGAGCCGGAATTGAGACAATGGTTAAATATGATGGAAATATCTTTTTTTCTTGTGTGTGTCCCTCAGACGTACGCAAAAACTGGCGCTATGCGTTAAGCCAGAGTAGAAGATATAAAGCGTAAATCAGGTTTTAATGTGTTCATTTTGACACGCTATCTAGGCACCCAGCTTTTTTGGACAAAGAAATGTCTTTAGTTATCCGATCGTCTGATAGCGGAATGGTTTTAACGCCGGACCGATCAGATTAATGTCTTTTACTGCCACTTGGGTGGTATATGTACCACAATATGCTCACCAATTTTTTTTTTCACAATGTAATCTGTCGATTTCTAGTGAGCACGTTCCGTCAGCTATCTACAAGCATGTAAAGCCGACATGGACACTCCTAGTCTTGTATGAGTGGTTAATGTCAGCCGTATATAAGGTTGCTCAGTGGACATTTTAGTCAATACAAGGATGACCAGTTTTCTTATTGATGGAGAAAAAGATAAAAATTACATGAAGTTCAGATGAAAGAGTGCGTGAAGTTAGTTGTAAATTCAATCCTCAGTACTTTTTTCGATTTGTCTTGAAAGAGTGAAAGACTCTTAATAATAATTTTTGTATTGTGGTATTTGGGAACACCTCCTGGTATATATTGTCTTTGTATAATAATGTTATCAATGAGGATTTAACTCATGTTTGATGAATATATTTGCACTAAAATTTGGTCTTATCATTTAGCAAATGTGTTTATCCTGGATTTTGATCGTATTGATAGTTTTAGTATTGTCATACATATTATCATAATTCAGATTAAATACATGTGATATTAACAACAAATCTACATTCAAATAAATTTATTAGACATGCATCACATCCTTGTTTAGAACATTACTACGCAAAATATATAACAAGAGGTTGTCCAAAATATATTATATATAAATATATTTTCACATGCCCCTTTTTTTTGAAAGAAAGAAATCAGGAAAAAAATATCAAAGACCATTTTCGCAAATACATTTTCACCCTCTGTCATCTGATTTTGGCATCAATTTTATGTTTTTTCTACTTTAACAACAAACAATATCATGACATAAAACATTACATTTTTAGCGTTAAAACCTATACAATCAAGGAAATCAAATAACCTATATTTTTTCTTCCCTTTTCAGACATCGTTTCAGCAAAAATACTGTTCAGACGTATACAATATCCAAATCAGTAAATACAAATATAGGCAGCAAAGAGAACGTAAAAAGGCCTTGTGAAACAGTCTTTTGTCGTCAAAGGTAAAAACAGCCCTGGTGTGTCATGTGAATGGTGAAAAATGTTAGGCAACGTTTTGTTGAGACTGATTTACTGATCACCTCTCTCATCTTTGTCCCGCTGCACAAATGACACCTCTTTCCTTTAGGAACTTCAGATTCTTTTTTCGTCTGTTTTAAGAGGCTCATGCTACAGTGAATGTGCTCAAAAATCGTGGCATAACGTTTTTGACAGCTCACATGATATAGTTTGACTTTTTCAACCTTCATCGATAAACGAGTTCGAACTCGAAGGTCCCCGATGAAGTTTTAAGTCATATTAATTGGAGGTTGATCTGTCAGTAGATGAAGAATGTAACGAAAGAAATTTGTGTATACGTATCCAACTACCACGTTTTTCTTCGAACTTCAATTTTTTAATGGCAGTTAGAACAACTATAGGAACTTTGATTGCAAATTTTTTGGTCACCTGTAATTTCTACTAAGTTGAAACATTAGTGAAAGTGTATGTTTACAGGTGAATAAGGCTGTGTCGTTCTTTAAATATGCCCGATATCCACTCTGGGCAAAATGCACTTTTTTGTGACATTGTAAGTACATGTAACAGTTTGCAAAACCACAGGGAAGAGGTTTAACTGATTTGTATGCGCTTGATTCACCCAGAAAGGTTGAGAAAAGAGGAAATTGATGGAAAGCGCTGCGCCGACTTGCTTCACTGGACCTCGGACAATACATCATTTTTACTTTTTTTTATTGAAAGAAGAGACAAAACAGACCCATCTACAATTGGCCAACAGTAAACACACAGAGAGGAGCATTCGTTTAAGGTAAAGCTTATACACTTTATTTCACGCCATTCCGTCTCTTGAAATATATATATATATATATATATATATATATATATATATATATATATATATATATATATGTATGAACGCTTCCACGCGGTGCACCAGCACACACGTCGGCAAAATGTGGGAGCCGACGGCTAGTTTGAACAAATATCTGTGCAATAAGACTTTATTCATACATTATTTAAGTTTTGTTATCGGCAATATGCGTTGAGCGATATTTTCCAGCGATTGTAGTGGATGAAATATTGAAGTGAGTGATGTCGTTAGCAAAGCCGCTAAAGTTGCTCTCCTGATAATGCAACCGGCTTATGTCCTGCGGTTTTTACACTTTCAGAAAAAACAAAAAGTCAATTTACAAATTATACGTTCGTGTGTGTAGACATTTTGCCCACGCAGAGATGATTAACATATACACTGTGGTGGCACGATATAATGTTCTTGTCATGACGGGGTTTAACTATATATAGACTCAAGACATTGTGCTTGACGTAATGCGTGCGATTGTCATTGCCCACATGTCATACAATGCTCTGTATATTGACATGTTCCTCTTTTTGGATTAAGTCAGTAATCCATTCATCTAAACATTCAATCAATCAGACATCCAATCAACAAACCACATGGTCACAAACCAATCCACTCACTCATCAATCCACCAACTCAAGCAAGCGTGAAAACAAGCATGAAAACAATCATAACTGTAAACGAACTAATTCACCCATCCATTTGCATTTATCGGTCAAACTGTCATCCAAGAAGAATCCATCAATAGATCCATCAGCCATACCATGTGTGAAAGCAAGCATCCAAATATCCAGCAAACTGTCATCCAACCGATCCGTCAATCCATCCACCCATCAATAGATCCATCAGCCAGACCATGTGTGAAAGCAAGCATCCAAATATCCAGCAAACTGTCATCCAACCCATCCGTCAATCCATCCACCCATCAATAGATCCATCAGCCAGACCATGTGTGAAAGCAAGCATCCAAATATCCAGCAAACTGTCATCCAAGAAGAATCCATCAATAGATCCATCAGCCATACCATGTTTGAAAGATAGCATCCAAATATCCAGCAATCTGTCATCCAACCGATCCGTCAATCCATCCATCCATCCATCAATAGATCCATCAGTCAGAGCATGTGTGAAAGATAGCATCCAAATATCCAGCAAACTGTCATCCAAGAAGAATCCATCAATAGATCCATCAGCCATACCATGTGTGAAAGCAAGCATCCAAATATCCAGCAAACTGTCATCCAACCCATCCGTCAATCCATCCGTCCATCAATAGATCCATCAGCCAGACCATGTGTGAAAGATAGCATACAAATATCCAGCAAACTGTCATCCAACCGATCCGTCAATCCATCCATCCATCCATCAATAGATCCATCAGTCAGAGCATGTGTGAAAGATAGCATCCAAATATCCAGCAAACTGTCATCCAAGAAGAATCCATCAATAGATCCATCAGCCAGACCATGTGTGAAAGATAGCATCCAAATATCCAGCAAACTGTCATCCAACCCATCCGTCAATCCACCCGTCCATCAATAGATCCATCAGCCAAACCATGTGTGAAAGATAGCATCCAAACATCCAGCAAACTCTCATCCAAGAAGAATCCATCAATAGATCCATCAGCGATACCATGTGTGAAAGCAAGCATCCAAATATCCAGCAAACTGTCATCCAACCCATCCGTCAATCCATCCGTCCATCAATAGATCCATCAGCCAGACCATGTGTGAAAGACAGCATCCAAATATCCAGCAAACTGTCATCCAACCCATCCGTCAGTCCATCTATCCATCAATAGATCCATCAGCCAGACCATGTGTGAAAGATAGCATCCAAACATCCAGCAAACTCTCATCCAAGAAGAATCCATCAATAGATCCATCAGCCATACCATGTGTGAAAGATAGCATCCAAATATCCAGCAAACTGTCATCCAACCCATCCGTCAGTCCATCCATCCATCAATAGATCCATCAGCCAGACCATGTGTGAAAGATAGCATCCAAATATCCAGCAAACTCTCATCCAAGAAGAATCCATCAATAAATCCATCCATCCAAGTGTGAAAAAAGCATCCAAACAACCAGAGAACTGTCAACCAGCCAATCAGTAATTGAAATCCACTCATTCCGTCAGTAAATTAAAGTGTCAATCCGGAAACTAATCAATGTACAATTGTAGAATCGATTATTCGATGAAGAAGGCGTAAGCGCAATTCATGATGTACGTCTGTTAATTCATGTTTTCTGCAGTCTTGTCTTTGTTATTGTATGTTAAATGCGTTGATAACAAAGCATTTTGAGTATTTTAGACCAATGGCGTCTAATAAATTGTAATTAATCTTCACATGGACAAAACCATAACTCAGGTAACACGAGGCCGTACGCGCGTGACCATTTGCCAGCTATCAAACCGTTGTCGCTACTCTGGTTCTCCCATGTGCTAAAAGTTTTCATATTACAGCGGCCCAGCTGCTATAGCAATCTTAACATACTAGGAGGGATTACTTTGTTGGTGTGTATTAGACTGTATTTGCTTGACTCCGTTCCATAAGTTCGTGTATATATCTGATTATTTTATCTTGTGCAAACTTGATATTTCTAATAAATCATAAAGTATGCTAGTTTTCAGTAGTGTGGCATTTTCAAGAGGGATGCTTACCTGTTTTTTTTATATGGCCTTTAAAGTAGGAATAAACAACTGCTCCCTGCATGGGTATAAACAATATGAAAGTAAGTATACGATAAGGGTATAATGGAAACACAACTATGATATTCTTCGACCATAGTTTTTTTTTTCTTAAACTTATTTAGACCATACCGAATACTATATCACTGGCTACAATTAAAGACGACGAATAACACAACTTGAGTTCTTTCCGAAAAGGTATTGAAAACAGTCCTAAAGGCCACTGTTGTTTTTGCTCTGACGGGCTTGGTAAATCTGTAAATCAACTCTTAATGGATTAATCTAGCGAAACCATTCCATCTTAGAACAACCCCAAACACGATGTCGCGTCACTTGTACCCCACCCACATATGGTGAAAAGGCAAAACAGGGCTCGGGTGATGTACATGATATATGCGTGAAAAAACGTGTTCTCCGGTTATAGAAATAACTCGTGCCTGATTGGTTAAAAAACATGGCGGCACTTTCGATTGTCTCAGTATGCGTGGTTTTACTTACTTTAAACTGCGATATCTCAGTTTTGATACGTCACAAAAACAAAACGTTATGCTTTTTAACCTTCCTGAGGGATACTTTATCGATGAGCATATACATTTGGTATGTTGTTCTCTATTTTTAACGCCGCTCAGGCTTCATCCTTTATTGCGAACCGTGGTCATGTTGTCGTGTTGATCACAGGACAATAACCTTAAGTTGATTGTCGTGTTGATCACATGACAATAAGCTTACATTGATTGTCGTGTTGATCACTGGACAATAAGCTTAAGTTGATTGTCGTGTAAATCACTATAATTACTACTATAGTCGTAAATTACAACCGACAGCCTCTTATACGAAGGAATTTAAACCACGATCGTCGTAACTAACAGTCAAATATTCAGATCGGCTGGACCTTGTTGGAAATATTTACGATCGTCCCAACATTAAAGTTAAGTACAAACGCTTGTCTTAGATAGACTTGTAATCCATAAAATTCCACTCGGTTTGCAAAGACTTTTGCAACTTATTTGCCTCAACATGATGTTACGAGAATTTGTTCATATGTTGTTTTGTTGTTAGTTGTCGAATCATGATGGTGTAGAACTCTTTTGAAAATGAAGGAATGAAAAAGTTATCGACTGGTATATTATGCATTTAGACAGACCGCCTTTATGTACGAGTCAAACACTGCATAATATCCCGATAACGTCGAAAGGTATTCATGCAAACAGTAATATGCAGTAGGTGACTTCGAAAAATTACATTCACCTTACAATTCCTTTGTGCAGATATCGTAAATTATTTTTTGCAGTCATGAATTTCTAGTTGCATGTTAGACAGAACGCTGTAAGCTGGATCTACTGGAAGATGACACACTTGTGTCACAAAAACCTTGGAAAACCTCTGTGCAAGCAGCCTAAGGCCAGACTAAAGGCCTCTGCCGTCACCAGTAGGGTATATGGCAGAAATATTTCCAGTGTTGTCCGGGCGCTGCTGTAAACTGCTGATAACACTCGATAAAGCCTTTGGACGAAGTGCGCATGCAGTATGAGAACATTTGTGGCGAGGTGGAATTGATGAGGGAAGCCATGTGGAAAATGGAGGACGATAATCCGATCAATTTTGCAGCTTATTTGAGAAATTTGAGAATGTCTCGGTAACCTTGTAAAGGCTCACACTACTTCCCTTGTTTCAGCCGTTAATAGAAATTCCTCCGAGGGATAAGGGAGGAGAGTCTTCCTCGATCTGCGGCCTGATTCAAGATGCGTGGAAATCCGCGTTCTATCAACTTTCAATTAACCGCGGATTAATACCCATTTCGCCTACTCCCATAGGAACTTCACTTCGCCAATGAAAATAGACCTTAATTCTGCACTCTAAAAGTGTTAACCTCGAAATATTTATTTGACGAATCAATCTGTTTTTCTGAGCAAATTATAGATCAAATGGATTTATGAAGAACATTCGGTTATGGAAGTGATGAAATAAAGACATCAACACAGATTTTGCAAATCAAGTAAGGGACTAGGAACACCTCAAATAGTCCTAGAGCTTTCATGGTTCTGAAATGGAGATTGTGATCTGCTTTTTCATGCTTGCAGGAAACAAGTATAATGTGGTATGCTTTTTTCAAAATGGTTGACGAATTAGAGCTCTCGCTTTCATCCATGTACTCCATGCTGTTCGTGGCAGTAAAATAAACAAATAGATATCCGCCATTCACTTTGGAAACAATTTTCTAAAAACCCGTTTCTCTATTCAAGGTAACACACACAAAAAAACCACTAAAGAACTATGGCTTGAAACGGCCACAAGAAAAGAAGTCAACACATTGATCGAATTCTCGTCCTCCATTTTGTATACTGTTTCGTGCTGATTCTACTAATCTTATGTTTGAAGGCATGTGTTAATAAAGACCAGAACGACGGTGAAGCTTGTATTTAGGTAACATAAGGTTCTAAGTATGTAACCACGTGACTTCATCCACTTGGAGTCGTCAAATTCTTTGGCAGACAACTACCAAACAGTTTATACTCACCAACATCACTGACATACACGTAGTCTCTCTAACACTCCATTACCTCTTGGTCTGATTCACAGCCTCCTCCGGGACATGCACTACCCGCCATATTGATTAAAAAGCTATCACTTGACCGTAGTGACGTAATGACAGCCATGGCTTTGCCTCGCCTCAGCCAATCGGTTCGTTATTACTGGCCTTATTCCCTTGACACCTACCAATCAACACGTAGATAACTATTCCCATTTTGTCACGTCATCGGTAATTATCTTCAAATTTGCCATCTTTCAGTTAATGATACCATCAGTGCGGGTGTGGTTATTGCACGACCCTGTTGCGGCGATGGCTACCAGTGGCATACCATATAGTCTGTGGCGGGTAGCCAGGAGTGCCCAAGAGATCATAAACGCTCTGGAATCAACATGCGCTAATCTGATCGTGTCAATCAGCAAATGACATGGATGTCAATCAAGGTGGTGAAAATCCTACATCTCAGACCATTTGATAACACACGTGACCCCGGTCGTCACTCAGTTCATAGGTCTGTTACTGAATAACGAAGAGACATTCCATAACTTACTTATCTTCGCCTGAAAATATGCCATATAGAATAAGAAGTGTTACCAGGTTTATTGAGCAAAGTATATATTTATATCAGACAAAAACAGTTCAGAAAATGGAATGCAGAAAGTGTGGAAATCTGTAATAAAGTAAATTAATAATGAAACAGACGAGGAGCTAATGTAGGCCGTAAGCACAGTCAGCTTGTCGCTTGTAACCAACCCAAATGGTCTACTGCACAGCTAAATATAATAGATACTTGTAATGGCATCATACAACAACTCTCTTTTTGGGGCTTCATACAAACAGTTTAAATGCTTTTGAATCAGTTAGTATTTCTGAAGCCATGGAAGCACGTAGTGAGCACCACAGGGCATTTCTCAGTCCCTGACGTGTATTTTGCATTAATTAATCCTACAGTTGTAAAACAATGGACAACAACGAACAGCGCTATGAGAGAAAAGTGTTGCTCTTGTTTCCGTTGTTGATATTCTCCTTGTTGGATATGAAAATTAGAAAATTAGAAATTAGAAATTAGAAAAAGTCAAAGAATTAGAGAGTTAATCAGCAAACTAATAAGTGTGTAATTGTAGAATGGAGTATTCGATGAGGAAAGCGTAAACGTAATTTAGAGCATAGGTGTTTTCATGCATGTTTTGTACGGTCTTGTTCTTGTCATTATCATTGTATGTTAAATGTAATGACAACATAGCGTTTTGTGTTGGCCTTAAATTCTAGATCATTGACGTCTAATATACTGCAATTAACAATCACTGCATTTTTTTAGCTAATTCTGCTTAAGCCATGGTGTTAGGGGCGCATAATTTGCTACTTTTTAAGCATTTACAGTTAGAATAAAGCCCTAACTGAGGTAAACTGACAAGAGACCGTATTCATTATAAAATTAATTTTTGATTTGTTTTTTGTCACACTTCACGCTTAACTCACGGTTATAAATCACGTCAGTTCAAAGCGAGCGTCCGACTGCTTCACTTTGAGAGCCGCTTGTATTTAGCAGATACGTGGTTCCTGTATCAATTACAGTTTTATCCAGAAGTAAATTAGACGTGTAATATACATGTATATCAACTGGAAAACTTAAAACACTGACGTGAAGTATATCTCAGACGAAGGCCCAGTAAAAAATGTCCACAAAGATAGATGGATGTATTTTTAAAAACTTTTTCACCTCCGTAAAATTTATTTAGAACTTTGAACTCTACGGTGACCTTTTCTGAACATACTGGGACCAGTGACGTCACATCAGGTTTTTGCCACCAAACACGTGTAAACCGCCAGGTTTCATGGTTCTGAGTGAATATACATGTAGATCTCTCAATGAACATTGAAACGAACCATTTCAAGGAACAAACATGGGTGTGACGTCATTGATACCCTCTTGGTCATTGCAGACCACCTTAGAATTTGATGTTTCAAAGCCATTTTACTCAGTTAGAAAATTCTAAAAAAGTAAATCGGAATACTTTCCTGGGCTGTATTTTATGGTATTTCACCTGACACACGCTTCATTTTTGTGTTTTCTTTGCCTGTAAATTAATGACGATTGCGCATTTTATTTGTGTCAGATAGAACAAACGTGTAACACTCCAGCTATTTCGGAAGTGATATCCTACATGCACACGAACAAAAAGAACAGTAGACAAAAGAACGTTTGTACTTTTTTGGCTGATCACGAAAATTCGAGGAAGATCATATTTCTATCCGATCTCAGTGTGATTCACTTAAATCGACCAGTAAATCAAATTTCACGTGAAATATATTGACAAAGATTGGATTATAAGGCGAAATCGCCTCCTGCATGCATCCATAAAACTGGTGAAACGCCGGAGTAGATGACCCATGGAGTTTGAGTGGAGGACATGCCATCGTTGTACTGTCGTTAGTGTTTCCAGATTCAGTACTAACAAACAAACGAAATCTACATGGACTATTACAGAGGAGTTTATATGTATGGAACGACTTCCCATAAACACGTAAACAAACATGACAACATTGTTATTGCCTTTTCGAAAGTGTTATACACCTGGAACATCCGTCTTGATTGACATCTGTATGCGAACGTCTGTTTCGACTCATAGATGATTCTCGTCTCGGATGACATTTTATAATTGCTTTCCATGATAGAAACAAAGGATTAAAGCTATCTTTGAAGCACAACGCCTATAGTATTTCAATACTATAGTAAAGTAAAGAAGGTAAAGAAGCTGCAGGGTTTTTCTTGACAGATTGACTTATTTCATTGATATTTTATATGTAGGAATTCGCATAGATACAGATATACGAGTGGATGGACAGAGATGCAAAGGAAACACAGTTCTGAGAAAAGGTGGTTAGTATTAGGCCAATACTATATCAATTCATCAACCTTAAACTAATAACTACATAATAATATAGAATTTCTTACATCGTAGTAAAAAGGAGGCAACAGCCTGGAGGCTTTCATTATGTAACGATCTGAACACAGTTTCCAGGGAAGAGTTAGTGACCCCACCTTTAATTAGATCTGCAAAAAAGTTTCCTTGCATTATTGTAGGTTTTGCTCATATGAGCAATGTTGTGGTGGATTTGATTGATGGATTCATTATTATTTAAGGCTGTACTTAAGAAAATTGAAATATAATATAAGTACGATGGTGGCATGTTGTATTGGTGGTAGAAACCTTGGATATAATTATGTGAGTGCAATTTGTTTTAATGCAAGTCAGACTGTATTCTTTTAAATTCTGTTCGACGTGTAATATACTATGTGACCAATAAGCAGCTCTGATACTGCACACAAATTTCTGTGGAAAAGTATGATATGATAAGCAATATATGCCATAACATGGCCCATGCATGTGATAATAATATCTTTGGACATAACAGTACCCACAATATGCTTCCATTCGTACCAGAAGGCTATAGTTGGAAAACTACAGAAAAAACTGAGATGTATAAAATGCATTGCTAGACAAATCGATTATTTCGTGCTGGAAACTCTTCGCACACGAAGATTATGTGTGTATAAGTTGATCTGTATGTATGTATCAATGTGTATGTATATACGGGAGTTGCATTCGAGGGCCATATAGATCGATTCAAGCAGTTTGATGATGAAAGTGCTTATAGTACATTATATTATTTTACATACAGTATCCATCATAGACACTTAGCCATATAGTCTTCTTAGAAGGTTGGAGCCTCCGTGGCAGAGGTGGTCAGCTTGCCAGCTCGACGCAATGGTCCATGAGCCAACAATGCGGTGGCCGTGAGTTCAAGTCCAGCTCATGCTGGCTTCCTCTCCGGCCATACGTGGGTACGTCATCAATCTGGGGATCGTCGTGGGTTTCCCCTGGGCTCTGCCCGCTTTCCTTCCAACATAAAGCTTGCCCGCTGTCGTGTACGTGAAATATTCTGTAGTATGGCGCAAAACATCAATCAAATAAATAAATAAGTAAATATTAGGAGGTTAGTAAAGCTCTGGTTTCATTCTCCACATTCTTTTTAATTATATTCAATGTAATTACGAAAATGCAAAGCTTTGTATATTTACCACATTAGCTCGAACATTAAATAACTCCTAGCGGAATGAGCCGAATTCCAGTCAGGGCTGCAGATACACGTCTGCAAGGAACACATGTCATGCGGCCATTTGCGGATCACTCGATTTCCATTCTTACTCGTCATCTCCTTTAACACATGGTCACTAATTACTTTTCTCTGCAACTGTTTCAATAGTCTATCATACGATATTATTGAAATACTATAGGCGTTGTGCTTCACAGATAGCTTTAATCCTTTGTTTCTATCATGGAAAGCAATTATAAAATGTCATCCGAGACGAGAATCATCTATGAGTCGAAACAGACGTTCGCATACAGATGTCAATCAAGACGGATGTTCCAGGTGTATAACACTTTCGAAAAGGCAATAACAATGTTGTCATGTTTGTTTACGTGTTTATGGGAAGTCGTTCCATACATATAAACTCCTCTGTAATAGTCCATGTAGATTTCGTTTGTTTGTTAGTACTGAATCTGGAAACACTCACGACGTTTTCATGGAGATTTGGTGAAACATCTTACAAAACAATACCCATTGTCAACGTGGGTTTGCTATACTGTGATAACGAGAAAAATATAGCAAAATTTAGTTGTGAAATTTTCCTTGTCAGTAGGTTTTAAGTGGGATTGTCGATCATAAGATTTAAGCATTGCCATAAGGGAACAGAATTCGTCTCTGTGTGATGAATTATACAAATTATTACAATGTTATGGCTTGCACGCTTCAATCGGCATGTTGTACGCGTCTTTGATAGCCGAGAAGGTCTGTTGCTCAAAATCAAACGTGAATAAGCGAAGGAATGATGTGATCGAGCGATGCAGATATGCGGTGTGTTAATGGGACTGTTCGACGGCTTAATGGTGTGGCGCAGTGGGGCGGCCTGATTGGGGGCGATGGAGCAGTGCAACAGGGCAATGGAACAAGCGATTGAGATGTGCGAAGGAGCGACGGGGTGATATTGGATGAAGAAGGAAACGAGCCTTGACGCGGTTCAGGCATAACCCTAGTCGCTAGTTAATGTGTCGGTTAAAAGACCAAATATGTTTCGATGGCCATACTCAACCATAATACCTTATCATACTCACAGTGCCTTAAAGATGGTGGCCTTATAGACTTATTGCATGAAAACGTTTTCTCGTTGATTTGTTTATTTTATTATTTGATTGGTGTTTTATATTGTACTCAAGAACATTTCAGTTATACGACATCGACCAGCTTCACGGCAGGTGGAAACCTGGCAGAGCTCGAGGGGAACCCATGACAATCCCAGTTTTTCTGACCTTCCCTACGAAATGAAGCCAGCATGAGCTGGACTTCAACTATTCTCACTGAAGCAAAATTTAGAAGAAATAGCTCCAGTTAGAGCCAGCGCATGCGCATTACATAACATCGTGTAATCTGTGTCAGTATGGATTGCATGGTATAACGGTAAGGAAATGTTTAGTTAACTAATCTGTCTGCAGTGATCGTGTTACCCAATCATCCAACCTCCTCGTCCGAAAAGCTGTTGAATTCACACACGTATGTGTAATTGTGTATCCATGGACGGATGTTTTCATTTTCTATCCGTCGACTTTGATGAGGAAACGAGACGGGGCTTGGCGGATTTGCGAGCTATATACCCGACTCGGCAGAGACTGAAGAGGTGTTAATATCCACGTTGGTGAGGAATGAAACTTACATTTTGAGGCACATGAAGTGTCTAATAGCTTGTTAGCGCTGGCTGGAATTGAGCATTACCTAACGCCATCTTGGTAACAGAAGGCATTCAAACAGGAGTCTCTGTGCCATTACTGTTCGCTATCAGAGCGAGGCGAGTCCTGATTGTCGTGGTTTTGCTTTAATTCCTTTTCTGTTGTTATAAAAGATCAAATGGAACCAAAGTGCGATTCAACTTTCCAAAAAAGATAGAAGTTTATTTCACAGCATGCGTTGCCGAAATGTGCCATAATGATGGCTTTTACATTCTTACGGTGATATTTGGTGTCCTTCATTTTGCTTTGGGCCTTTTGCCATGGATGTATGCTCTTAACTTTTCTTTTCTCCTTGGAAATTATAGGAATGGCGAGAGTGGGTGGTTACGATTCTAGTTGACCGACTTCTGCTTTTAACGTTTCAACATATCAAACAGACATATTTTAGAGTGTCTGCCTGTAGCAATCAGTGTCTGACGTGGCCGCATAATGCTCTAAATCCTTTACCTACAGACTACAGCGCCATCATGTTTGTTTAAGACAGTATCTGTGCGACTCTCCCTTATCGTATTTAAACACAGAACAGTTGACATCAAAGGATACCGGGTACGGCTGAAAAAAAGGTTTTCATCGACGGCGAATGGAGAGCTCTAATATACTGTGTGGCGAGGACTCAATATTTCTTTTCGAAGTGAACAGAGTGAAAAGTAAACCGAGGAGACTAAAACGCACCGTAAAACAAACACCCAGCAGGGAGAGTCAGCCCGAGAGCCGCACAGGATAGTATCTTATTCTAGAACAGTTTGAAAAACGCTAAGTGTTGTTTCTTGTCTGGAAGAGAGATCTAGCCCCTCGCGCCAAGACGACTGTGGAAATTGCCGCAACAGACGCGGGGCGAAACATTCATGCTTGGTATTACCCCGCTGAAGCACTCCAGAGGGCGAGAGTTACGCCCACGATACCTGTATTTTTTCGTCTGAGATAATTAATCTTGCAACTTACAATAGCACATGCATGTAAAAAATAGTGTTCCGTGTAAGCGAATAGCGAAATCAGCGGTAGTTATGTGAGTTATTTGAGAAAAACGTTGAAAAATTGAACGGTATTTTATACACCTCAGACAATAGGACTATGTTCCTGTCTTGGAAGCGAATAGATAAAAATAGATATGTTCTTAGGGAAATTGTCCGTACATATATACATAAAAGTTTATAGGCTACTAGCCCTGCCATATAGCCACAGACAAGCCTGTTTCCGTGATAGACAAATGGGATGTAGGCGATGAAATGGCTCATGAAACTCCCGGAATTATCCGTCATCGACCTTATCGAGAAGGGAAGGATATTTTAATCTTCGAAATTTAGTTGTGTAAACCGGCTGATCATTTTCCGTTTCTATTTAAAAGCAGCAGAAAACTAGATCTAAAAGAAAAACAAAACAAAAAACAAAACAAAACAACAACAACAACAAAAAAAACACCAAGAAAAAAAAAACCAACAAAGCCCCAGAAGACCCTGAAAACATTTTTCAAGCCACCCTCGGCAATACTGTTGTGACAGGGTATAAAGGTTAAATATGTGATTAAAACCGTCTTAACGTAACAATCGGTACTACTGTCGTGACAAGGTATAAAGGTTAAATGTGTGATTATAACCGTCTTAACGTAACAATCGGTACTACTGTCGTACAAGGTATAAAGGTTAAATGTGTGATTAAAACCGTCTTAACGTAACAATCGGTACTACTGTCGTGACAAGGTATAAAGGTTAAATGTGTGATTAAAACCGTCTTAACGTAACCCTCAGCACTACTGTCGTGACAAGGTATAAAGGTTAAGTATGTGATTAAAACCGTCTTCACGTAACCCTCGGCACTACTATCGTGACAAGGTATAAAAGTTAACTGTGTGATTAAAGCCGCCTTAACGTAACCCTCGGCAATACTGTGGTGACAACTTATAAAGGTTAACTGTGTGATTAAAACCGTCTTAACGTAAAGACGTAACGTCAAACTGTCGTGTTATCAAAAAGATAGTAATAGTTTCGATTTCATGTAATTTAAGTCTGTTGTACTATTAATTGAGTATGAACTGAAAATGTAAGAACATATAATATAATGAGAGATTAGTTGACTCCAAAATTTTTCAGTGATATAAATTTCCCTTCCGATGGGGGATGACCGGCTTACGCTCCGTTTGTTGTTTTGGGATCCTTAACCCCGCTTTCGACATTGTCTGGATAAAGACTATAGCACAGGAATAACCACATCAGACGTTTGTGTGAAGATCTGACAATTTTGGTTGAACAGTAACCAAGTTGTTAAAGGTTATAAAACAATGTTTTACAGGAAGGATTACATTCTCTTCAGTATTTGTTTTTACATTATTTTCAAATGTCATGACTGAAGTACGTAAATCTTTGTTCATATACAAAGCTACATTAAAGTTTATTATCTTTATGACGAGTGGGAGAAATGATTGCACGAGGGCTTAGGTTACTATTGTTATTATAACTACATGCATTGGACAGTTATGTAACGTCTGTTTTTCACAGTGAAATTTTTCCGCTAGGTGTTTGTTCAGACGCCATATTTATTTCTTCCGTAACGTCTCTTTTCATAACTGCATGCATCAGATATTTGTACTGACGCCATACTTGGTTTAGTCTTCCCGTACGTGCCTGGATATATATCTCTGATTTTACGTTGTTTAGTACGTATGTCCCTAATGAAATGACTGGAAAAGGTTAGCTGCTGTTTATGAGAATTCCAATCATTCACACAATCTCAGCTATGTGCAGTTCTTCAGTTATCGCCCAATGCCCAGATGCAAGAACGCTAATCGAGCACTTGTGTCAATATGTACATATATAGCCACGTGTTTTATTGCTCCATTGTCAGTCATAATGACCCTTACCGTCCATCGTAACTCACCAGTATAAATTATTAAATCCTGTCAAGATATCCCGCCTGTGGATACATCACCATGCTATATTCCACTAGGAAAATTCTTAGACTATATAAAAGCACAGACATGCCTAGGGGTGTTAATATTGCGTTTGAAAGTCCCATCGAATTCCGTCTATATAGAGCAGATTTATCACCACCGTCTCCTCAAGTGTTCGTCATTGCAGGCCACACAGAGTAGATTTCCGTTATTCGTACGAGTATCAGCCACATGATGTGTATCGTGTCAGTCCTCAGTCACGTTATCACCCCAGGCTACATATTTAATATCATTGCTGTCTACTTCAATTCTTCTCCCCCACCCCCACCTCTCCCCCATTTTGTTACGGCGGTGGTATGACTTGCAGTGTGGTACCTCAGCTATTTACAGAGTTCACAGTGATTTCAACCATTGGAAAGATACGACAAATTACATTGAGGTTTGAGTGATGGAAACTTTTTCCATGCGTTATCTAGGATCAGGAGTGGGGGGGGGGGGGGGGGGTTAGAGGGAGGCCGGAAAAGCTTTCCTTACAGCTACTTAGAGACTATATATGTATACAGCTATATCCCTCAGTCATTGCATTACTGCATTACTAAGTAACTTACTCTCAAAAAAAAATAATCTGTTAAATTTTAACAGAAAGTCTGTTCTTCGAGTCGTGCTATAGAATGTATTCAGTTATTCCAAAAGGATATTCTGTTAAATTCAGCACACATATTCTGTTGATTCAATATAAAGATTATATCAGATTAACAGGATGAATATTAGGTTGAATATGATTTAACGTCACGTAACTATGACGATCCGTTGCACCTCTCAGACAAGGCTGCACCTCTAAGTTAACTCAGTATGCAGTGTAGCTATCTCGATTCACTATATCCCTTAGGCTTTCTCGAAGAGGGATATAGCGGACCGTGATATGACTTGATATGACTAAGCACCCAAGTAGCCTCAGCAAACCCCTAATGGGGCATTTCTCATATGGGATATGATTCCCATATGAGCCCGTAATTCTCTATGTCCAACTGACTGGAAAGAGTGTGATTGCTTACACAACTCTGTAGTGATTGTCTTATTCATTTACCATATTTTATATGTAACAACTGGTGTCAAATAATGCTATTTCGCCATAAGGACTTTCTTCACTAACACCCCTTTGGAGTCTCGGAATGTCTAGACAAGGCCGTAAGGAGACAGCAATTTGTCTCTTTGAGTTATCTAACTCACATGTCTTGCTGAGCTCTTGACGACAAGCTTAATATATATATATATATATATATATATATATATATATATATATATATATATATATATATATATATATATATATATATATATATATATATATACCGGGATTAGCATACTGTTTATCCAGGGATAGGTACCGGGATTAGCATACTGTATATCCACGGATAGGTACCGGGATTAGCATACTGTTTATCCAGGGATAGGTACCGGGATTAGCATACTGTATATCCACGGATAGGTACCGGGATTAGCACACCGTATGTCCAGGGACATGCACCGGGATTAGCACACTGTATATACTCGGACGTGTGCGGGGATTATCATACTGTATGCACAGGGATATGTACGGGGATTATCATAGTGTATATCCACAGATGTGTACGGGGATTGTTACAGAGTATATCCACGAGCGTGTATAGTCTATACATCCAGCGACATGTCAAAGAATATCCATACTGCTATTTACATAATTATGAAAAAACATTATATATGCCCGAGGTGAAAGAAATAAAAATTTTTCTGCAAACGTTTTACATGCCAAAGCTTTCCGGCGAGTAGTGTCTATACTGCACAGAAGTGATCTGACAGCCGATAATGCTATGTCTTTAGCTTTATAAGGTTGGCATGGGGATAAGGTTTTACCCACAGCATTGTAAACTGAGGTGGACAAAAGTTTGTAGTAAGCCAGACCTTTGGTTTCCAAAGGGCAATGAATTATGTAGCTGAACTAGGCATTGGAAGACTGTGTCAAATGGCTTCGTTTCGTCAAGACTACCAATGTTACCACGCTTGTGTACTGAGACTCTATATGTGTCCGCATGACTCCAGATATTCTCACGTTCGGATACCGGTGATTTCAGTCTTGTTAGAGTCGAGACGTTATGGCCGGCTGGAAATCCGCCTGATTATATATGTCTTGTCTGTCTTGAGTCACCTTCCGACTCATGGTAAATATTTAATCGCCGTCGGCTCTGTGGCGATTTGTCGTATGAGCTATTTAAAGTCATAATTCATTACGATTCTCACCTTTCATAGAGCCACAAACGTGTCTCAATAACGTTTTATTGTATATCCGGCCATAACAATATAGAAAGCCTGATTACAGGAATGGAGCGCAATATTATTGTGATGCCGGTCACAATTTGTAATCAGATTCACACATGTAACTTCAGCTATGGCACAATTGTATCGCAGAGTCGGTGGTTCCGGGGCTCTGGGTTGACTTGACAAGTGACAGTACATTTTTATACAAAAACATACAGCATAGTAACAAACAAGTTTTAACAAGGTTTACAGACATACAATTCTAACAATAACGTACGTGACTGGTCCTGATATGCAGCGTTGCGGTGGATTGAAACAGTAGGTGGTCACCAAGCCTACAGTTCCACTGCAAGACCAGATTAAAACAGATTATGTGTAAGGCCTGCTAACATTCACAATACAACAATATTCCAAATGTATAAATACGTCGATGAAGTATTCCACATGAAGTTTAAAGAGTATACCTTTTTTGTGACGTTGCATTACAGAGGTATCGCATGCAGTTGAAAGGAAGCTAAATCACACACATTGAGAAAACAGAAAGGGCCGCCGTGTTATTTATTTAACCAACCAGACGCGAGTTTTTTTCTGTAGCCCGAGAAAGCAGCTGTTTCCGCTACATGTCCGTGGCTATACAGTATGATAATTCCTGTGCATGTCCATGGCTATACAGTATGATAATCCCCGTTCATGTCCCTGCGTATACAGTATGATAATCCTCGTACGCATCCCTGAACCCAATTTTACATTTAGCCTTATGTGCGTATGGTAAGAGTGAAGCGACATCATGTTTAAGGGTTTTCTAACATGTCGCATCCCATGGCCTCGTTAGAATTCGGGATCAAAAGTTGAGTCACCAAGCATGTCAGAAGAAAATTGCGCTATCCTTTTAGTTAAATTATTTGTTGTCCTTTCGCTTACAGCATTATCCGTGATACAACTTCCTTCGTTACAGCGATTACGAAAGCATTTTCATCCGAAATATGGCGTACAGTTATAGTAAAGTCTTCGCACATTTTAAAGTTTACATGAGTTTGATCTAAAGAGTTTATCTAGAGTCAGGCACTTTCAATACAGTCAATCCGACAGTCCGCTCTCAAAAAATTGATCTGTAAATTTTAACAGAAAGTCTGTCGTGTGATTGATGCTAGAATGCATCCTGTTGTTAGAACATAATACTGTGTTCAACATAATATCCATAATATCGTGTTTGTGTAAAAATCTTTATGTTGTATTAATAGAATATGTGTGTATAGAAAAAAACAGAATACATTCTAGAATCAATCAGATAACAGGCCTTCTGTTAAAATTAACAAATTAACTGTTTGAATGCAGCATTACTGTGATGTGCCTGGACGACTGGAAATTTATATTTGAACTGACAAGCACAAGTTTATTCTGTCATTCTGTTGAATGACAAAAGGCAATCGTTTGTCAAACAAACATGGCTGCTTTAAGGGTGATAATATCGGTATTAATAGACCTGTCCCACCTATGAAGTGTAGTGCTGGCAACATGGCAGGGATAACTCATCGCTGAATGAACAGGTGCGCGCAAGACGGAGAAGTGTTAGTCCAGCTTAGAGAGGAGATTGACTAAATGAAGTAAAAAAAAAATCGAATCATATAGACCGATCAGGAAAACGTGAAGAAATTAAAAATTACACACCATATAAGTTAATATTTTAGCTTAGACACACAGAGATCTTCCGCAAATACCACTTAGAATAGAGGATGTGGGAGATGTTAGATATGAAATGTGTAGCGATAGATGACACACTCACTAAATCTATATAAGATGACACGTGTTAAATGCAAATGCATCGTATCACTGATAGTCATCAAATATCCTGCCCACATATATCAAACAAGTACGCAAATCAGACAAGGAGCAATCGAAACAAAAATCCAGAAGATTAAAAAATTAAACCAGTCAGTCAGAGATACATCAAACCTGTCTGGAACATATTGCGGGATATCGGTATAATAATCCACACAGCGTTTCCATATCATACCAACTAGAGCCCAGTCAATCAAATAATCAGTCAGTCACCTTAGTTAGGAACAGTGGTAGGTCACACTGAACTAGGTCACAGTGACTACTTGCGTCCAATCTCCACAATCCATTTCTCCGTTTTTAAGTGGTTGTTACACAGATATCCTCTGATCCGTGTACAGTTTCATAAGCAACCCTCGTAAATATCACATGACTCGCTGTCAGCCGCACAGTATGTTTCTGTTTGATATTGTATTAAAACGATCTCATCTTTGACGAAGACGTTTGCTCGCGGATGCACAAAAAAGACAGGATGTTTTTAATAACTATAGCCGATGAACGTGCTTTGCTTCTGACATTGTCGCTTTTTGCTAAATCCTTCTAAGGATTTCTCCGAGAAAAGACTTTCATTAAGATGCCTTATAAACCGCCGTCTGCAGGGAATTCATGCGAAGCCTTTAGCGTCCAATCAAACCACTTGTTTAATTGCTAAAATACGTAAAGAAAAGTAAAAAAAAGATTTGTGGAAAAAACATTAGTGGCTAATCGATAACAGGGAATCTAAAATCGGGAATGTTGTGCCGATCGACGTTGTGCCAGATTGGCCGCGGTACAATCATGCAATTCGCGAGACACAATCTTGATTAAAGATCCCGTCGGTGCTATACTCTTTCTCAAACGACACGAAAACATGCAATTGAAAAATATTTCATTCGCCCCTTTTTCTCTCATTATATGCACAAGGCATTTAGGCTTTTCCTTCAGCTACAAGCTGCATACGTTCAGTATATCTTTCTTCGGTCCTTGTAAGTTTTTGCACCAGATTTAAAATTTTGACGTCCAGCGTTAGGCTGGTTGTATACAGCGCAATGGGGAATATAACCCGGCTAAAAGAATTCAAATCAAGAAGTATACAGCTACACTTTTGTGTTAAGTCACTGCTCAACAGCGTGACAACAGAAAGCATTATTTTTGCACAACTTGGAACTCAGTTGTTTAGGAGGGGAAATGTTCCTCATTCTCGTGGGCGTAATACCAAAAATTGACATTTTCGACATTTCAATTGTCTTTGGTAAAAAGAAGGTAAATCAGTTAATTAACGATCAGTACCTGTAGTCCTTGCTCGGGCTAATCTTTGCTTCGCCCGAAAGAGCTACGATATGTATTGATCTAACAACTTATAACCTGTTATAGTTACTATGGTAAATTGTATCTATTATCAACGGGTCGATATGGTGAACATCAGAGACACAACTATTATATTTGGCATAAATATTTATCTCCAACCCAGCTGGATAGGTGGGAAGATGTTATGCTAGAAATGCCATTCTGCCAAAACGGTATGTTGTGAGATTGATGGCTCCAGGGTTCGACTTGGAACGATGCCGCACTTGATTCAGGGCGCAGGGGAGGACGAGCCAAAGCCCGAAAACATGCGCTACTCTGACAAAGCCATTGAGAACAGGCAGAGTAATCGCCGAGAAATTATTCACCACTTGACCTTTGTGCCCTTTATCGACTTCCGGTCCACACGGTGGACTGCGGTAAACAGACCGAGACTGGAAACGAGGCAGAGCACGAGTCACATGGGGTGATACAGCGGCGGTAGGACACTATCGTGCTGGCACAGGCTCTGTCAGGCTTAACCCCTTACTCTAGCCATCTTAGCTCATTCTCTCTGCCGCCTCCTTTGTCTGGAGTGATGAATCGGTTGACGATCGCTGGTATAATGAGTCCCAAGTCTGCTCCGATCTAGCCGGCCATGTCTATTATACTGTTATTCGTCGACGGCAGGACGCGGGAGAATAGAAGGGGGTAAACAGACGGTAAAATCATACATATGTCGTCTGACAATCTAATCTGTTGCAACCCATGACGAATTCTCTGACGAAGTCACGTGATACATGATCCGCCTGACTAGGTTTTTAAGCCTCGTTCTGTTGGTATCTGTATTTATTAAAGTTTGTTTAGTTGCGAAAAAAGAGAACCTCGAGTAAAAAAAAAAACAGCTAGTGTTTACAATCACAGGCTTGATGACGACGTTCACTCGGAAAGCTCGTTGTCTGGTAGCTTAATTGGTGTACTACAACTCCGCCCCCCCCCCCCCCGCGAATAAACTTATTTCCAGCGTAAAGCTGTTTTCGACTCTGGTTCAGTTCCATGGGTATTCATTTGGACCAAGCAAATTATACTCCCCAATTTCAAGCAAAATGCATGCAGTTCTACTTCCTTTTATCAAATATGAATAACTAAATAAATTACATACTGTTATTTGCCAGGTATTCACTTGGTCACTGTACTGTAGAAATATTCTTCTATAAAAATAAGTCAAGATTCGACTCTACAGGACAGGGAGTTTTCTGCTGATGCTCTGTTCCTCGTTCTCCAGGTCAAGCTGCCTTAACGCATGCAATAAAAACAGTTAGTGCTTTTTTCACTTTATCAGAAAATCAATGTGCAAGGTAGGAAGAAATATTCAGATGGGGAATGGAACTTTTGCTCACTTCTTTATCCCATGTTTAGCGTAAAGTAATACTCATTCATTTATCCAGATTCTTAACTCCGTGATTAATTACTCAACCAAAACGCGAAGGTATGTCAGACAAGAGGTTTTTTTTGAAAAACTTTCGAAGAAATCCTTCATCCCATTTGTCATCGATAAAAGAGAAGAACTCTTAAAATTTCCAATTTACGCTAATTTACTGCGAATTATCGAAAGAATATTTATTAGGAAAAACCTGCAACAACTGCAATTCATCGTGCATTCTGTGTTCTGTTCTACTCAGTGATAACTACAAACAGTTACATCATAATTTGATACTGGACACATCGCGTAATGAAGTTACGACACTGATGCTTTCCTTACAATGTAGCCACATCTCAGATGGCATCTTTACATTGTAGCTGCAACCATGAAGGCTACCTTACAGTGTATCTCCAACCCGCATGGTTCCTTTACAATGTAGCTACAACCCGGATGTTTTCTTTACAATCTAGCTACAACGTGGACGTTTTCTTTACAATGTAGCTGCAGCCACGATAGTTTGTTTACAACGTAGCTGCAACCACGAAGGCTTCTTTACAGTGTAGCTACAATCCGGATGGTTTCTTTACAATGTAGTTACAACCACGATAGTTTGTTTACAACGTAGCTGCAACCATGAAGGCTTCTTTACAGTGTAGCTACAATCCGGATGGTTTCTCTATAATGTAGCTACAACTCTGATTGTTTCTTTACAATGTAGCTACAACTCTGATGGTTTCCTTTCAATGTAGCAACAACTCTGACTGTTTTATTTACTATGTATAGCTACAACCATGATGGTTTGTTTGCAATATAGCTGCAACCATGAAAGCTTCATTACATTGTAGCTACAATCCTGATTATGTCCCTACAATGTAGCTACTAGACTACAACCTATGCCTTAAAATGTGGGTACAACCATTATGGGCCCTTGGTTGTTTCATTATAAAATCAGAGCAAATATGATTGCTTGAGATCATGTAGATGTAACCATACACGATTCTTTGAGCGGATATAGCTGCAGTCAGTGTTCAGTGTTGTTTTCCATCAGTGTAGCTGTCTCCGTTGTTGTCGTTTTGCGGTACACGCCACGAGATAACTGAAACATTGCCAACGTCACGATAAGCCATAATCATTCTTTCATTCTGTCTTTAATATAGCTAAAAATGTAGATCCAGCTGCAGAACTGAATATTGTCTGTGTAGTCTGTCATTTACTTCAGTGAAATTCCACATTCTACGAATCTGCAATACTGTATGTTGGTGTGTTAGACATGGCCATATTACACAGTTACCATGATCGCCTTTTAATCGCTCGGAACCACAATTCTCAGCTTCTGGTTTACAAGAGGGTCGCTTAAGTGATGTTACTTGAAATTCTTCTCAGATCTTTTGTCCTCCTCTAATATATATCCCAGAACAAACGAGATGTGAGTTCAAATCCAGCCTTGGAAACAGAATTTGTTTTTTTCCTTGCCCCCCCCCCCCCCCGCCCCACTGCTTGTGGGACATTGCTGACAAGTAATGGTAGAGGACGCTAAAGTGAATGTTTGCATAGCCTTTTGCCCATTGAAGACCACTTACCTCTCAGCAGTGTATGGTGTACATATCTGGACATGTCAGATGACCGCCATCGTGTTTGTTGAAAATGCTCTGGTATAAAGTTACATGTAAGCAACAATCGGATAAATAAATAAATAAATAAATAAATAGTGTTTATTAGCTGTATTGAAGATGACTATATTTCTGTTACGATTTGTAACAGGATTGCACAAATGTTTATTCATGAATCCAGCTACAGCTAACAAATACTGTAAATACACTGAAATTTTGCTTCATAAATATCTCCTTTACAAAACTGAACCATCTAGTCACACGAGGAACTAACCTTGTGCAAAAACTGTCAGTGTTGATGGTCAAGGGTACAACAGTGCATAGACTTAAACTTCTTTAATAATAATAATAATTTTTATTTGAATGCAAATACTCAACAAGCTTTGATATTTGCTGTCAGACATGATGGCTACTTTTAATCCCATAGGTCCTTCTCAATTTCACGAAAGTTGGCGAAGATATCCAAATATTTCGACACGGTTGTCTATGAGAAGAAATAAAGCAGCTATCGCGCGGACGATCGGGCGCCGGGAAAATCGACTTGCACGTATCGTGAATTCCTTCATAACCACCAAGGCCACAAGGTCTGTTTTTTATGAACATCTCTTCATATGTATTATGCGACCCGTTAAGTATCTGGGCGAACACTTTTTTTCCGAATTAACCAGATGTCGTCAAGTGCATATCGCGTAACACGGCAAAACTGCGCGGATCTCATTACGTGCAAATTGACATGTTTTGGTCGGCCGCCATGTAATGGTGATATATGTGAGCGGTTGGCGACCCAGCTGAGTGGGTCTTGCATTATAGACATAGAAGGAGTACGGGATAAAATCATAGGGGCCGCACCTGCACGCTACAACCTGTAGTGGCCACAATGTTTATACCTGGGACGGCTATGGATCGGGTTCAATCCTAGGTCAAGTCAGATAGTTGAACAGGGATTCTCGTCGCTTGGCTCTTACATCACTTAACAGAAAACATGACAAGACACCATACCGTTATAAGGTGAAGTGTGGTGTGTGTCGGAGAAAATCACCGGAAAACATACAACCACAGTTGTGTTAATCACGACGCCACAGAGGAACCCAGGCCATTCCTATCAAGCGGCGAATTTTTCTTTCGAATTATTTATCAGCTAGCATTTGTTCGATGAAACGATATATTCAAATTTTGCGGATGCACATTACGTCTCTGTGTTATTATCTTCTGTGTTTGTTTTATTGTGTTTTCCAGTGAAGAAACTATGACCAAAACAAGTCAATATGGTCGGCAAAAATAACATGCAATGTCCTGCTCAGTTCTAATAGATTAATGTGAGGACTAAATGTTATTTTAAGTGTAAAGAAATACACAGATTGTTTTTCAAGCAGTGGACTTTTGTAATCCAATATAGGTTAATTTTCTAAAGTATGGCTTTAATTTAGCACATTCTGGATATATTTTAGCAGAATAAAGGTGTTCTAGGATGTTAGAAAGATCCATTCATTTATTCTAAAATATACTGTCTTTATTACAGTACATTTTACTTGTACATTCAAATATCGCCTATGTTGTAAGCATAGTGGCTTGTTTTCAACAAGAGCAGAGTTTTATCATTATTCCTTACATCTAAAGAAGAACGTTGAGGCGGTAGAAGTCCGCATAAATATTTATTGTACATCGTTAATATCAATTTGACATGTCGGCCATTACTGATTAAAGTATGTTTGATGGTGGAGCTCACAGTGGGTTCCACAGTAGACGGCCCTGACAAAGACAGACCCACCAGATGAAGCAGGATTTTTTTCTACAGATTTTCAGAAAAAAGAAACCCAGGCTCAAACAGCGATAAAAGTGCACAGCTTCTGAACAAAAGAGGTGATCAAGCGATTTGGGGCAGAAAACAGCTTTCTAGATAATAACACAGATGCCATACAAGGAACTGCGCTGTAGAAAGAAGACCTTCAATGATAGTGGACGTCGTTGACAGGGCCGGTTTTGCATCTCAGTGACATCACGCTGAGTCTGTCAGAGATAGCTTTCAAATCTTTGATACACGCAATATTTTCTCAACATGTAGCGCTCCATTATCCAACTAATCCACAATTCATGATGGACTTTTCTGTTAGTGGACTATGCATCCCCGAGATCTGGTCCCTTTTAATTGTTTTAATGTATGGCAACACAGTATTTTGTGTAATTTTACGTTAGTGACATCTAAGGAATTGCAATTAACATCACTGAATTATTATTTGTTTTTACCTAATTCTGTTTAAGCATTGATGCTAGGAGTCGAGCAATTTTCTACTATTTAAGTATTTACACGAATAGTTAGAATAAAACTGAGGTAAAACCCTAACTGAGGTAAATTGACAAGAGGTTATGTTTCACCCGTTACTGGTGACCAGTTGCCAGGTATCAGACTGTCGCCGTTGCTCTGGTTTTGCCCTCTGTGCTGTACGTCTTTAATTATATTATAGCTTTGCCTACAACTTTACTTGCAGCTTGGGGATATAAAATTTGCAACAAATATGAGAACTGTTACTGTTTAGCTAGTTATTATTTCACAATATTTGAAACAAAAGAACATTCTTGCCGATAAAGTTGTATTTTACAAACCCTGTCCTTTGATATTTGAATACTCATCCTACATGTATGTTAGGGCAAGCCAAATACCTCGTAACTTATAATCCCAATAATGATGGCCTCGAAACAGATAAAACAGATATGAAAATGCACCTCCTTCAAAACAGTCAAGGGTTAATGTAGCATAATGCAGACAATGGTTAGAATCCACCAGAAAAACTGATCTGGAAAAAAGCAAACTACATGTATATGTCATGTGTCATGAGTACAAACTTACCTTAAGGCAGTGTTTTGACTGGCTTGAAACAATTCAGAAAGCATCACGATGCAATGTTAGACTCAAGTCAAAATTTCAAATGACTTTAAAATTGTTATATCTTACGTAACAAGGTCAAATATTGTTGACAATGTAAATTCTGGATAAGTTATTGCAAAACGAATTTCAGCTAATATGAAAGAAAGGAACTTGGGAAAGTTTAATGATTGGGATTATGACTTAAGATAACTTTAAATCAAAAGATAGCTTCGTTCTATAGCTTAACTGTTAGATGGAGAGAAATCCAATCGCTGCAAGGTACCGTGTGTGTGGGGTGGATCAGAAAAACAAAGTTGTAAAGAAGAATCAATGACCCAGTCATTCAGTCCATCAATCAACTATTCAGTCAGAAGGCCATATAAAGCTCATTTTATATATATCGCAAATCCAGCCCTGAATTGACTTCTCCACAAAATAGATTTTCAGTGAAGGGTTCTGGTGTTACCTTCATCGGCTTCGGGCAGTCGTTCTGCATGTTGAGTGGTAATTGTTCGCAAATTATCTCGAACCTCTGGAACACCGCACGACGATTTAGATCAATCACAGCCCATTTTACGACACTCGTCAAAATTCTAAAACGACGACCGATGACACTTTATAAGAAACGGGGTCATTGGGCCGATCTAAATGATATAAACTGCCATAAAACTGAAATAAGGGAACGTGTTGAGAAAGATCGAAAAACGATAAAGACAGATCTGCGACAATTTTGACACATCCATTCCTACATTTTTATCTCCAGGTTGAGAGCGAGGATGTGGTGTCATGTTATTATGCTAGAAGTGATTATGGCTATATGTAATGGTTGACTTCTTGTAACATTTCTGTGCATGGACATTACAAGTTCAAATAAGAAGTCAAGTTCTGGCAATGGATTCACAGAGCGTGTTTTGCAGCGATAAACATGGTTGCCATGGTAGTTACATGCACATAACGGTAGAAGGGCTTTGTGAAATGCTCCCCTACCGTATTACCTGTCGTTTAACTTGTACCAGCCACACATTACGACGTTAGAGGGTTTGGAGTTACAGTTAGTTTATATTGGTATTTTCTTTTCATTTCCTGTTACAAATCTTTTAAGTATTGTTCCGACTTCACCGTGGGATGATGTATAAATATATATTAGTTTTTTGTTTATTTGAATGTTGTTTATCGCCATACTCAGGAATATTTGACCTTTACAATCGCGTTCGTTTTCATTCGTGGAGGAAACCCGAGTACCCGGAACCAATGAGCAAATAACTTATCTTTTTAGGATCAAATTATTTTAGTCATGACCTGACTCAGGTGTGATCCCGTTTTCCTGACTTCGAGGCGCCTGGATTATGAATAGACCGGAACTGCTTGCTGGATTAATATAAACTTTGATTTCGAAACGAATTTATGGATGCAATGTGTGTATGCAGATCAAAGCAGAAGATTTCAAAAACAAGATGATGCATCTGTTTATATCTATTATCTATTTAGGCACAGTAAATGTCAGCGGGAGCAAGCGTGTGAAAGTGCTGATGACGATCCAATAACGCTGAGCGACAAGCGAAAACGCTGAATAAAAGTCTGTTTAGGAAATTCCCGCCATGGGATTGGACTCTTTACGTTCTACTGCTGGACCTTCTGTCTGCACGTCTATCATAGGCACTGGGCCTTTTTAGCGTTGGGTTGTCATGGCAGTTTCTTCATGTTCGTTTGCCGTGCAGAGGTATTTGTCTAGGAAGCCAGATCAAGGCAATATCAGGCGTGAATAATAGACAGGGATCTAGGTTACCCGGTTAGGACACCTCCGAATTTCTGTCAATGCTAGCATTTCAATCGACGGAGTATTTTGTACGTTCGTAGAAAGGGTTCTTGGTGACCACGACGAGGAATGACCTAATGCTGTTGTAGTTATTTTTGAACAGTTCATTACAAAGAGTTCTTAGCTACTCAGACGATCAATGGAATAATGCTCTTGTGATTATTTTTGAACAGTTCATTACAAAGAGTTCTTAGTTACTCAGACGATCAATGGAATAATGCTCTTGTGATTATTTTTGAACAGTTCATTACAAAGAGATCTTGGTTATTCAAACGATCAATGGTTCTAGTGGTAATTTTTGAACAGTTCATTACAAAGAGATCTTGGTCACTCAAACGATCAATGGTTCTAGTGGTAATTTTTGAACAGTTCATTACAAAGAGATCTTGGTCACTCAAACGATCAATGGCTCTAGTGGTAATTTTTGAACAGTTCATTACAAAGAGATCTTGGTCACTCAAACGACCAATAGCTTAATGCTCTTGTAGTTATTTTTAAACAGTTCATCTCAAAGAGCTCTCCGCCGCTTAGGCGGTTAATAACCTAATGCTGTAGTGGATATTTGTGAGCAGTTCATTACATAGAGATCTTCGTCACTCAGACGATCAATGGCCTAGTACTCTTGTAGTTACTTTTGAACAATTCATTCCACTGAGACCATCAACGGCTTAATGCTCTTGTGGTTATATCTGAATAGTTCATTACAAAGAGATCTTCGTTACTCAGACGATCCATGGTCTGATACTCTTGTAGTTATATTTGAACTGTTCATTACAAAGAGATCTTCGTCACTCAGACCGCCAAAGACCTAATGCTCTTGTAGTTATTTTTGAGCAGTGTATTACAAAGAGACCCCCATCCCTCAGAGGATCAATGATGTGGTACTCTTTAGTTATTTCTGAACAGATCACACAATGCATACAGTCTTCATGGATATACCATAACATATTCAATAGTTCTTCGCTAAATCTCAGGGTTTGAAATTCACAGGCCTCACAGGAGCGGAAATAAGGCACTTAAATCAGTAATCATACCAAACGGAGTGTAAATGTTTTTAATAGCTTAACATCTCCTTAAAATATAATATTAGCCATACATTAACTCACAATGTTGACCTTATAGCGTTTGAATTAAATGAAACAGCGTTAGTTGCGCAAAGCAGAAAAATATTGGCATTCTCTTTAATAACATGAACTCCAGTTTTATTGATTACATATCCACTTGAACAGCAATAAAAATGGTGATAAAAGCGGAAATATAATTGAATAAATGTCAGAACATTCCTTCGTAGTTACCGGAAACACTCTCTATTATTGAAGGATATCGATTGATTTGAATAATAAAAAAAAACTGTAAAGCAAAATCCATGACGTTTTTATAAAAAAGTTATTTCTAGAATTTCACATAAAGTTCAAGCTGTACAAAAGCAACCTCACTTTTAGATCCTACTTAGTGTCATATAAAACTAATATCACAGGGATACGTTGTCCGGAATGCATGACCCATGTACGTTGTCCTGAATGCATGACCCATTTACGTTGTCCTGGATGCAGGACCCATGTACGTTGTCCTGAATGCATGACCCATATACATTCTCCTGAATGCATGGCCTATTTATGGTATGCTGAATGCATGGCCCATTTACGGTGTCCTGGATGCGTGACCCACGTGCGTTGTCCTGAATGTATGACCCATGTACGGTAAGCTGAATGCATGACCCATGTACGTTGTCCTGAACGCATGACCCACGTACGTTGTCCTAAATGCATGACGTTGTGATGCAAACTTAAGATCACCTTAATGAGATATCGTGAAATCCGATCTATGAATTTCTATAATGACACATTTAATTAGAACATGAAACCTTTGGTAAAACAACAGTTGTGCTATATCACTAAGAAGCTACCTGTCTTACTCTACGTTACAGGTACATGAACAAAAGTGTATTAAGCATAAAAGAGGTCGTATAAATGTGAACATCCACATATTCCATGAGCGACGTTTGGGTAAATTACTAAATACCGGTGTCAAGCAATGATGCTTCAATGAGTAGCCTGCTAGCCATGAACTTTCAAACAGGAGGTTAAGTTATCGATTCCTGCCACTCGTGATTAACAATTAGCAAACAGTAGACGAAGCATACAACATATTAACATTTAGCAAACAGTGGACTTGTTGTAGACGAAACATACAACAGATTAACAATTAACAAACAATGGACTTGTAGACGAAACATACAACAGATTGATAATCAGCAAACAATTGACTTGTAGACGAAACATACAACAGATTGATAATCAGCAAACAATTGACTTGCTGTAGACGAAACATACAACAGATTAACAATTAACAAACAATGGACTTGTAGACGAAACATACAACAGATTAACAATTAACAAACAATGGACTTGTAGACGAAACATACAACAGATTAACAATTAACAAACAATGGAATGGTAGACGAAACATACAACAGATTAACAATTAACAAACAATGGACTTGTAGACGAAACATACAACAGATTAACAATTAACAAACAATGGACTTGTAGACGAAACATACAACAGATTAACAATTAGCAAACAGTGGACTTGTAGGCGAAACATACAACAGATTAACAATTAACAAACAATGGACTTGCTGTAGACGAAACATACAACAGATTAACAATTAACAAACAATGGACTTGCTGTAGACGAAACATACAACAGATTAACAATTAGCAAACGGTGGACTTGTAGACGAAACATACAACAGATTACCAATTAGCAAACAGTGGACTTGTAGACGAAACATACAACAGATTAACAATTAGCAAACAGTGGACTTGTTGTAGACGAAACATACAACAGATTAACAATTAACAAACAATGGACTTGCTGCAGACGAAACATACAACAGATTAACAATTAGTAAACAGTTTACTTGTAGACGAAACATACAACAGATTAACAATTAGCAAACAGTGGACTTGTAGACGAAACATACAACAGATTAACAATTAGCAAACAATGGACTTGTAGACGAAACATACAACAGATTGATAATCAGCAAACAATTGACTTGTAGACGAAACATACAACAGATTAACAATTAGCAAACAGTGGACTTATAGACGAAACATACAACAGATTAACAATTAGCAAACAGTGGACTCGTAGACGAAGCATACAACAGATTAACAATTAGCAAACAATGGGCTTGTAGACGAAACATATAACACATTAACAATTAGTAAACAGTGGACTTGTAGATGAAACATACAACAGATTAACAATTAGCAAACAATGCACTTGTAGACGAAACATACAACAGATTAGCAATTTGAAAACAGTGGACTTGTAGACGAAACATACAACAGATTAACAATCAGCAAACTGTGAACTTGTAGACGAAACATACAACAGATTAACAATTAGCAAACAATGGACTTGCTGTAGAGGAAACATACAACAGATTAATAATTAGCAAACAATGGACTTGCTGTAGAGGAAACATACAACAGATTAACAATTAGTAAACAGTGGACTTGTATATGAAACATACAGCAGATTAACAATCGAACAATCGACTTTCGTGAAATACATGCAGGGCTGAGGCAATGGGTAAAACTGTATAGTACCTTATCGCATGGTTTATTTGTTAAAACTTGTTGATGTTTCGTCTACTGCGGGTCTGGTTGAAATCGACAACTTAACCTTTGCTGCAGGACGGATTTTCACCACTATTTTATCTAATGCTGCTTTACTCCTGACTGTTACGGGTCAACCAGTAGTTGCACTATCCCCTTCACGCTGAGCGCCAAGCGATGAAGCTGCAATATCCTCTTTTAAAGTCTTAGGTGTGACTCGACCCAGGACTGACCCTGGATCTACCGCTTTCTAAGCGGACGCTCTGCCAAATGTGCTAGCGGGCCCGGTCCTTTCCTTTGAATGTTCATGACAAGTACTCAGCTTTATCATTGTTAAGAGCGGAGTGTGGCCGAATAGTACACCACTTCTTCCATGCACAAAGGAGATGATCATACCTGGACATCACAAGTGGGAAAGCTAGTCAGTATCTTGCTAAAGGTTAGTGGTTTACCCCGGACACTCCGAATGCTTTCCTGTTATACTGATCTCCTTGTACATGTGAAAAAACCTTGAGTATTTGGCGTTAGACAAATAAATAAATACAATTACGCTTGATAAGGGCATTTGGGCTATTGTAGATCAGTGACGTCTAATGTATTGCAACTATCATCACCGATCACAAGTGCTACGGGGCGTGTAATTTGCTACTGTTTAAGCATTTACATAAACAGTTAGAATACAACTCGAACAGAGGTAATTTGAAAAGGGACCGTATTTCACCAATTACGTGTGACCATTTGTCATTTAGACTGTCATCGCTGCTTTGGTTTACAAAAGTTGTTCTCCATATAGATTCATAAGCAGATCCACCTCAGCTTGATACTCAAAAAGCCAGTGAAAGAATTCAGGGGAACACCCTATTCATCCGTTCTCTGTGTGCTTCGTCTTTGGATAAACATTGTCCTGGTAAATGTTATCCTCTCTACCGACTACACGGACTCTTGTAAAGGTAGCCCTCTCTGTGCAGGCCTAATATTATGGCTGAAATTCATTACAGCATCATTGCGGTCTCAAAATCCCTGGGTTAACTCCACCATTTATGACCCCCTCCCCCCGTACTTCACACACGCCACCAGCCTGAACTCACGCACCTGTGCCGGCCTAATTCCCCTTATCGCATTTCTCCTTAAACATCAGTCGCCAGAGGTAGAGTTTACACTCACAGCAGTATCCGCTTCGTTTAACGCCTCGTTACACGACATCTTTGTTTTTACAAACATATTTGACGGGATGGATTTAATTATAATTACTAATAATATTGCGAAACTTTCCTCAGCATCCCATCTGGTGCGGGAATTTCACGGCCTATGCATCAGTCCTTCCCAGTCAGTCCTAATTCCTGTGGGAGAGACTACCCAACCCAGCCGTTGGGTAGTCGTTTCTAGCCAGGATACGAAATTGATACAGCTGCCTCAGGTTAGAGCTCGATACCTAGTCAGGCTAACCAATACAAAAACTTGTTGGCCATTAACCGGGCCGACTGAATAAACATCGCACCTGGATGCTGAAAAAATGTACAGTTCTAATATTTAAGGTAATCACATCAAAGGTCAATCCAAGGTTCTTCCTGGAATACAAATAGAAGTAAAGGCCCTAGAGAGGTAAGGATCTTCCTGAAATACAAATAGAAGTAAAGGCTCCAGAGAGGTAAGGATCTTCCTGAAATACAAATAGAAGTAAAGGCTCCAGAGAGGTAGGGTTCTTCCTGAAATACAAATAGAAGTAAAGGCCCCAGAGAGGTAAGGATCTTCCTGAAATACAAATAGAAGTAAAGGCCCCAGAGAGGTAAGGATCTTCCTGAAATACAAATAGAAGTAAAGGCTCCAGAGAGGTAAGGTTCTTCCTGAAATTCAAATAGAAGTAAAGGCTCCAGAGAGGTAAGGATCTTCCTGAAATACAAATAGAAGTAAAGGCCCTAGAGAGGTAAGGATCTCCCTGAAATACAAATAGAAGTAAAGGCCCCAGAGAGGTAAGGATCTTCCTGAAATACAAATAGAAGTAAAGGCCCCAGAGAGGTAAGGATCTTCCTGAAATACAAAAAGAAGTAAAGGCCCTAGAGAGGTAAGGATCTTCCTGAAATACAAATAGAAGTAAAGGCCCTAGAGAGGTAAGGATCTTCCTGAAATACAAATAGAAGTAAAGGCCCCAGAGAGGTAAGGATCTTCCTGAAATACAAATAGAAGTAAAGGCTCTAGAGAGGTAAGGATCTCCCTGAAATACAAATAGAAGTAAAGGCCCTAGAGAGGTAAGGATCTTCCTGAAATACAAATAGAAGTAAAGGCCCTAGAGAGGTAAGGATCTTCCTGAAATACAAAAAGAAGTAAAGGCCCTAGAGAGGTAAGGATCTTCCTGAAATACAAATAGAAGTAAAGGCCCCAGAGAGGTAAGGATCTTCCTGAAATACAAAAAGAAGTAAAGGCCCTAGAGAGGTAAGGATCTTCCTGAAATACAAATAGAAGTAAAGGCCCTAGAGAGGTAAGGATCTTCCTGAAATACAAATAGAAGTAAAGGCCCTAGAGAGGTAAAGATCTTCCTGAAATACAAAAAGAAGTAAAGGCCCTAGAGAGGTAAGGATCTTCCTGAAATACAAATAGAAGTAAAGGCCCCAGAGAGGTAAGGATCTTCCTGAAATACAAATAGAAGTAAAGGCCCTAGAGAGGTAAGGATCTTCCTGAAATACAAATAAAAGTAAAGGCCCTAGAGAGGTAAGGTTCTTCCTGAAATACAAATAGAAGTAAAGGCCCCAGAGAGGTATGATGAGAAAATGCAGATGTTAATATCCCATCACTGTTCTGTAAATTTCCAAATCAGAAGTATAACACTTGGTAGAATCACCCTACAATTTATATGGCCATAAAGGGATGGTGCCTTGGTAATAACCCGCCAAAATTGCAGGCTCGATTAAAAAAAAATTTCGTTCAAGTGAGGCACTGTGTCTTTAATTCACAATATGAATATCAGAGTTAACCAGAAAAAAAAAACGTTCTGAATCTTTCATGTGTGTATTTCTACGCGCTGTCTAAGTTTAGTTCTGGTTATATTTCTTCATATGTAAAGAATAAACTTTATAATGTGACGAGTTTCGTCATGTTTTGGCAAGTTTAAAATTTGTTTTTCGGCCGTTATCTGTCAGGCATCCTTCATAGTACAGTGAACTAACGAAGTCACTATGGAGAGCAAGTTGCATTTCGGGAAAAGAGTTCGAAACTTTGTTGTTGTCTTTTTCTTGGTAACATGCTTTTTGTGTGAGATAAGATATAGGCTGTCATGCATTAAATAAGTGTTATCATGAATTATTTATTTATTTATTTGATTGGTGTTTTACGCCGTACTCAAGAATATTTCACTTATACGACGGCGGCCAGCATTATGGGAAACCCACGACCATCCGCAGGTTGCGGACAGACCTTCCCACGTACGGCTGGAGAGGAAGCCAGCATGAGCTGGACTTGTATCATGAATTAGAATGGATACTTGTTGTGGTATTACGTAAGGTGTGTCAGCTATAACGGAATCATACGTGAATCCTTGTTGAGAGCACATGTGGTCCTCTAGCTATCATTAACATCAAAATGTTACACGTAGCGACGGTATAAGATTGTACATTTGTTATGTATGTATTTACCTGATTGGTGCATAACTGAGTGTTCAGCAATTTTTCACAAGTTCCATTTGTGACTTTTTCCACTCTACAGTGTCCATTTCAAAAAGTGATATTTCAGTGCGACTAGAGCAGTCTACCATTTTTCGATTTTATGACCTATACTTTGCTTCAGTGTATGTTTGGAGCTTTATAAGTCGCATGCTGGCCATATTACAGGAAAAGGCGAGTTAATCAGAATTGAAAAAGAAGTAGCCTCACGAACGTGTCAGCAGCTCCCACTCACAGCTATAGTCAGTTTCGCTTCTTGAGGTGCACACTTTCCCCACTGTACTACACCAGGTCCTTTTACGTATATAAAGTACATTGAAAAAAAAGTTAAAAATTCTACTATCAGTTGATAAGAATTGTATCCATTGCAAACCACAACGATCGGACATGGGTGCTTTTGGACGATTATGATGGATATAATGGACAGTTTTAGGTCGTGTTCAAATAGAACGTCCACGTGGCCAAAAAACTAGGCAGATCTTAGGAGAACTTTTTGTCTTGTTTTGATCATTAAATGACTGCTTTCCCGAGCATTTCCATGGCTTTACTGGTTAAAATCGCTATATACTTTGACGTTTAACGTATGAACAGTGGCATACGAGATGCTGTTCATCGTAAACTATTTCTGGTCTTTTAACATGAAATGAGAGAGTTATAATAGTCATGTCGAAAGATGACGAAGTAAAGCGACATTCATCTGTAACATGGAGACTTCAGTTTATCAAAGAAGTTAAAACTTATGGCTAGATTCAATCCAATGCTATGTCGCTTGACAGATGACAAATATGGATTTCCGTTGACATGTTCAGCATTGACTAGATAACCAGATGTGACTTTGTTCGTTGTCGTGTTATTTTTTTCTGAACCATAATCTTGAACAGGATTGGTGTTTGATATTGCATGCAGAGTTAGGAGAGCATTAACACATGGTGTATTCAAATATTGTTAAATCTAAAGCATGGAAACCAATCAGAAATTGTGTACTCCGGTGGCCAGGCCATCAAATATTGTTGGATTTAAAAATAGGAAACCATTCTGAAATTGTGCATTCGGGAGGCCAGGTCTTCAGAATCGGCGGGGTCAAAGATCTGTACCACCAAACTCTCTTAACGAAAGCACTACAAGAAGTACAGTCATTTTGGAAAAGTACTGCAGCATTTCAGGCGTCAACTGAATGTGGATACTTAAAAATTCTAAACGTCTCACTGTAAAACTAGACGCTCTAATACACATACCGTATAATAGCATGTCTACTTGGGATTTCTCCACTCTCTATACTACGATTCCCAACACAGATTTATTACATAGAATTTTATCACTAATTGTTTCGGTGTTTAACAAAACCGGTCACAGCTATATTAACGTCAGAGGCAACAAAGCCTTCTTCAGTTCCACCACATACAAGGGTTACCACTCATGGGATGTTTCCATGTTCACTGAGTTGCTTGAATTTCTCATTAAAAAAGTCAATTGGAAATTCGGGGAAACCATATATCAAGACTGTATAGGTATCCCAACAGGTATTAACTGTGCCCCCTTTTGGCCGACCTATACCTGTTCTCATATATATACGACTATATCCAGAAACTGTTAAGGATTAATCCTCACCAGGCCCTATCTTTCTCATTCACTCAACGGTATTTTGATGATCTACTGGCTTTTAAACAATCCATATATAGCAAAGGCTGTGAAAGATATTTACCCACCTTCGTTGGATTTAAAAGAAACCACAGACTCTCCAGATGGTACATCTTATCCGGACCTATATTTGTACAAAGACCAAAACGGTTTCTTCTCACGTAGACTGTATGACAAGCGGGATAATTTCAAGTTTAATAGGGTAAACTATTCTCACGTGGACAGCAACATACCGATCAAGGGTCCTGCATATGGCATGTACATATCTCGCTTCGTAGCATTTGTTAGCATGTGTTGTGTGACGATTTTAATCAGGGTCACAGGCCACAAGCAAAAACTAGTATGTCAAGGTTATTCCATCAGAGTTCCAGGTTCTTAAGTTTTACAGTGAGTATAATTCTCTTGTAAGTAAATATGGACAGAGCGTCCACAATCTCTTGACTAGAGGCGATATCTTCATCGTGTTGAATTAGATTGCCACGTAGGATATACGAACAGTTGCAATCAAAGCGCAACTGAGATATATATTTTGTTATCGATAACTGATATTCTAGCAAGGTACACGATTTGAATACCGATTTTACTCAGTTGCCTCGAACATACCTTGTGTCTTTTCAACATCGTTTAAAACTGTTGACTGCTTCTCTTTGTATGATTCCTTCCTGTTTTCGTACTTTTTACACTTTCTTACCTCGTTGGTGTTTGTGTTGTTCGTCCTTTTTTGGAATTGATCTTGCAAAAATTGACCTCAAATGTCCGTCTTGGTTGACGGCTGGTATACGAATGTCTATTTAGACGCATAGATTCAAATATTTTTGCAGTGAGGAAATCATTCAGAAATGGTGTACGCCGGAGGCCAGGCCATCAAATATTGTTGCATTTTAACATAGGAAATCTTTCAGAAATGGTGTATGTCGGAAACCAGGCCATCAAATATTGTTCCTTTTAAAGTGTGGAAACTATTCCCAATACTGTTGCATCTAAAGATAGCAAACCATTTCGAAATAGGGCAAGACATAGAGCTAGGGCACTATTCAGAAGTCCTGCATGCCCAAGGCCAAGCCATTGGATAATATTACATCTGAAGGCAGAAAACTGTTCAGAAATAGTGCATGCCGATGGCCAAATTCCTGTCAAAAGGTGCGATGTAAAGCAATAAATATAAATGGTATCGTCAGAAAAGAAGACTACGTGATTGAAAAACTGAAATAATGCTGACACAGTAGCGTATCAGCATCTTTGAGAAAATTACGTTGTTAGAATAAGGGTCTTACTGTTATCCAATTTACATCGGGTAATCTAACAGAGAACAGAGCCCATTTTTGTGAAGTGTATTGACAGTGTCGGTACAAAATAACCTGAATTGTAACGGTTAACTGTAACCAGATATTTACTTTTGTAGGATTCATACTGAAGCCGTTAGTTAAATATTCGTTCAACTTTATAGGAGACTTCAGGGTCTTTTGATGTCAGACATCTGCAAACTTGTTGTCCATACCTTTTATTCTTATCCTAGTCCAGCAATAAAATGATCAAACGAATGCTTATTAAACTTTGAATATATACAACATATATATAACCATCAGTAATTAAGATTAATTAAATTATACCCAAAGACAATGGCTTGGAATAAAACATTTATATCTCTTTGTATTTCTCCTAGACATGTATCGTGTAAGTCAATCGTTACGTGCTAATGTAGGGCATCCCACATTTGCTTTTTAAAATATCATATTTTGTATGTATATTATATACATCAAAAATGTGGGTTGGTGCACTAGAGGGGTGTAAAAGACTTGTTTTGTGTCATAGTCTGCGTCGTTAAGTTTAAAATTAGTATCCTTCAGCACCTTCCTGTCCGTTCCATTGCCTTACAAGATAATGCCTTATAATTAGTGTAGAGTCTCGACATGAATTGTATACTCTGTGTGTCCTGGGGGTTGTTTTTATGCGTTGATTATTGTGCTGTGTAAAATAGGGATAATGGCTCTGTTAAATACAGATTTGCACATTTTCTGACAAATGCCACATCAGGATACCCTTACCTGTCGATATAATCCCTGAACAAAAGCATGGGTTCTGATGGAACCTGGGTTTTACCGAGATTCGATCAAACGGCAGATCATTCATGTTGGATAAGTGGGCACATGTTTTGTAAATGCCCACTTGATAAGTTTGTAAACATGCGGGGACACGTATAGCTATGCAAACGTCTGTTGAAGTATTCAAAGCCAACAAGATAGGTCATGGCTTCGACTGCTCAACCCGCCTGGATCCGGGATGGTAAATACATTCCAAACCGCCTTCTGTCTTCACTAAGGCTCTCCAGTAATATCATTATAGTGTACACGGAGTTCTAAGAGAATGACCGCCAGAGATAATGTAGGCTGCTCATTAGACGGCAGAATGTTGGACGATGCACGTTCGCTGATACAATAACGCTGTGTTTACACAGAAGATCGTGCCGACGTCAGTGTTTGATCTGTAGCCTAGAACAATATCTTAGCGCAAGTGACGCACGTCTCTTTGTGTAGCACACGTCAGGGATGTCTACCAGATAAGTTAAAGTATAGGGAGTCTTAATTACTTACATAAGCACGAAAGTCGATATATCTCTGAGCCGAGTGCTATTGCTGGGTATATTATGAGCAAAGGGTTTAGATCAATGCGTGTCGTGGGATTTAGACGTCGGCGCCATTTTGGCGTAGACACGTACTGTTACAGACAAAACCATAGGAGTTATCCAGTTTCTGTTTATATCACTGTAATATAGGACAGTTTGAATGCATAGGAATAAGGAATACTATCTGTCTGTTGACGTCGTGTAGTCATAACCGTCAAATGCATAACGTGCACATTTAATCTGATCAAGGCGCATGTCGAAATTGTCAAGGAAACTTAGACAGTTTTGCTACCTAAATCTTTTCAGTCAGGTTTGATACATTCCGCTGATTAAATGAGGATTAAAACTTATCTGTGCCATTTCCTTCATCAGATATATTGCTGCGTAGATCAGCTTGTTTGTTTAATTGGGGATCAGCATTACGGTGTGAGTAAACCGGGCAGAAACCCTCGACTATCCCGAGGTTGCCGAAAGACCATGTACTTGAGGGTACTGAATATTAAGACGTGGGTGATTTGTACAGAATGTTCGCTACCCTTTCCGGTGATATAACACGGTATTATCAAATTTATTCCCAAAATTTAATCTTAGTGCAAAGGTGAATAAATCCTAAAACGGACACTAATGGGATGTCTTATGTAGTTGCACCATAAACTCAACCATACCATGAAACATAGGCCAGAGGCGTAAAAAATCTCCTGTACGAATGGAACGTCAATAAGGTCGAGCTAGCGAGATGGTGAGTTGAAGCTGATCTCCGCTGCCAAACGTTTTCTTAAAAGCTAAACACTTTTTCAGTCCTATGATTCACTCAGGTGTAGCATAGTTAACAGGCTATACACATGTCTTACTTTGTTATTAGCAAGTGTATCTTAGGCAAGTTGTTCAAAACTGTGATTAAAGTTAAACCAGGCTTTATTTTTAATATGTGTCTTGATCTAATAGAAAACTAATGGAACTTTATTCCAGACTAAACTTTAATACCGGGTTTAATCTCTGGTACACTTTTGAGCCACCGGACTTTGATGTGAAGCTTTTATCCGTATGATCTCGGTTTAAAACAGCTGACATTTCTGACTCATTCTTCGGTACTGTTTATTCCAAATATACATGTACTCTGTCTAAGAAGAAAGACGTAGACGGCAAATAGCGCTGAGATACACGCCGTCTTGTTATCTGATGTCACCACTAAATGAGCTGAATTCTAGTTATTATAACTGTAACTTGGCGGAAATGGCTGCCTATTAAACCAGATATCTTTCTTAGAAAACATATTTATAACATAAAAATTCACATATGCTATGCCTTTCGTTTTTTTTTTCGCACTTTAAACATAGCAAACCCACCATCTGATAAAAACAGAATCAACGCTGATTGGCAGTGGGGAGATAAGGTAACCTGGGCGAAGCACTTCCTGGTCAAGTCTGAATATATCTGCCTTGCCTAAAATTCAGCTTGGCTTGGCATAGCCTGGATAGGCCTATCTCTCACATCAGCCAATCAGAATAGAATCTGTATCCTGTAAGTGATCAGATGGGGATGTATTGGTCAGAGGGGTCACCCTCTTTGTAGATGTACCGCTTACGTAGTTGTATTCAAATGAGCACATTTGAAGGTGATATAGAATGTCCTATATAATATTGTTGCAGAAAGTTCTCAAAGGAAGCTTTACCGTTTTCCCGCACCATTTTTTGCCGAAACCCCCATAGTATAAAATATTGAATATAAGCCTAAATGAGCCATAATGGACAAACGGGAGAAACCCCTTTGGAGGACGTTATAGCAAGGTTTTGGGCGTCTTGGCAAAATACATATCAATTTAGCAGGTAATGAGTTTTATGTGGGTGTTAATGGCACAGCGAAACAGCCAGGCGACTTCAACGCACAACTGTTGCGCACAAAGAATTCTTGGACGAGTCTATTTGAGTGGCAACAGAATGGCACGTGACATGTTTCATCGGTGTGTATCTTTCTTTGGGATTTTGCAATGAACAAGGCCTTGTACAATGTCATTCGCAAAGTAATCGCGGAGGAATTCCTTAGCGTCATAAACTGTTGGCATTTTCATTCTTTACTGCACATGAACCCAATCGGAACTTTAACATTGCCCAATTACACTGTTGGCATTTTCATTCATTATTGAACATGAACACCAAACGGAACTTTAATGTTGCCCAATTACACTGTTGGCATTTTCATTCATTATTGCACATAAACCCAATCGGGACTTTAACATTGCCCAATTACACTGTTGGCATTTTCATTCATTATTATGCATGAACCCAAACGGAACTTTAACATTGCCCAATTACACTGTTGGCATTTTCATTCATTATTACACAAACACCAAACGGAACTTTAACGTTGCCCAATTACACTGTTGGCATTTTCATTCATTATTGCACATAAACCCATTCGGGACTTTAACATTGCCCAATTACACTGTTGGCATTTTCATTCATTATTGAACATGAACACCAAACGGAACTTTAATGTTGCCCAATTACACTGTTGGCATTTTCATTCATTATTGCACATAAACCCAATCGGGACTTTAACATTGCCCAATTACACTGTTGGCATTTTCATGCATTATTACACAAACACCAAATTGAACTTTATCGTTGCCCAATTACACTGTTGGCATTTTCATTTTTTACTGCACATGAACACAATCGGAACTTTAACATTGCCCAATTACACTGTTGGCATTTTCATTCATTATTGCACATGAACACCAAACGGAAATTTAACGCTGCCCAATTACACTGTTGGCATTTTCATTCATTATTGCACATGAACACCAAACGGAAATTTAACGCTGCCCAATTACACTGTTGGCATTTTCATGCATTATTGCACATGAACACCAAACGGAACTTTAACGTTGCCCAATTACACTGTTGGCATTTTCATTCATTATTGCACATGAACACCAAACGGAACTTTAAACGTTGCCCAATTACACTGTTGGCATTTTCATTCATTATTGCACATGATCACCAAACTGAACTTTACCATGAACCAGTTGCCCTGTTGGCATATTCATTCACTATTGAATGTGATAGCATTCATCACTTGAAATGGGTGCATGTATGTGTGACTTGGAGGGAGGGGATTGGTGAGGTGCGTGAATTCTACATAATACACGTGATCATGGATTGTTGAGATAAAAGCCTCAGGAAAGCAAAAGTGTCAGAGTACTTCAACGATTATCAAACACCATAAACCAATGACCTCACCGGGGTACCGTTAGCTCTACAGGTTGGAATTCCTGTCCTTTTGAGATTTCTAGTCTACCTTCATAGATTTAAATGCTTGGACATATGCTGCCGGAAAAGTCGGACATTTGTATTTTAGGCGCTTACGGAACCTTAATTGATTGACTGATGATAAAACAAAAAAAGGTCTATGGATCCAACACTTAAACACTGCGTCTAGCTTATCACATTTTCCAGTATGTGATTTTGTGACTCAGTTCATATATGTTTCAAGTACTCGAAAATCAACCAATCAGTCAATCAAAAATTAAGTCGTGGCCCATATTAGCACTGATATCAATAGCTATGGTGGTTGAACAAATATTGTAAACCTTATCTCGGAGCATGCTAGATTATGTTATGAAACGGAAGACTAGACATGCACTTTGGCAAATTAAAAACGAGAAAAAAACGAGAAACGATTATGTAAGGGATATGTTCGTCGATCTATAAATCGTGCTAGCACTGTATGGGTTTAAGACACCATCTTGCTTGTCCCATGATGCATTGCGCGCCATTCAGTAGGTCACACATCGTCGGGAGGGTTGGGGGAAAAAAAAACGTCAGACAGCAATCTTCAAAGTATTTGTGTATCTATTTTCTACACTTAAATTGAGTGTGGATCAGAGTGAAACAAATTAATCTTAACTGAAGAGTAAACTTGGCGCTGATTGAATGTGGCCCAAAACACAAAGATTGCGATGGTGTTTTTTCCCGGCATTATCGTCTTAACCAAACACACCCGCGGTTTTTGCTGCGCTTTCTTTGTCGATTGGAAGCCTTGCAACCCGTAATTTCCGTTTCGTTTGCAGATCCGGGAAACTGTAGAAACCTTCATGTGGAAAGGAAAATCTGCCGGCTTGAAACGTAATTGGCAAAATGCCAAACGATGGGCATTGTTCAAATAGCTTCACCAACAGCCTTTGGCTGTCTCTATTCGCGTCGAATAAACTGCGCCATGTGGTGTCTTTTTTGTAGTGTGTTTTAGGTTGCATCTCTCAATCCATCCAGGAAATACATCGCTGTCTCTGGTGATTCCTGCAGAGAAGGAAAGGTCGGGCTTTTTGTCAGACGGGTGCAGTCGGCCTCAGCAGCATCCGGATTCCCCGGAACTTGTCAGACAATCCAATATTTTTCTGTCCACTTTAATCTGACTTCCATAACTGACCTCAAAGGGTTACTTTATTTATTTGTTTTATGACATGCGGTACAGCATCTCTTCAATACATCGGATAAAGCATATGATGATGTCCTTGTGATGACTGAAACAGAGATTTCGCATTGTGATTCTTGTATGCTTGTTTTGTAAACTGATCTTAAAGGAGAAGAAAACATGACATTATAGGCTGAAAAGAGCACATTTTTTTCTATCTGGTGGTGTCTGCTGCATAATTTTGCGATTTTTCCTCGCCATACACGTAAAGCCTGAAAACGGCAAAGTTGGCATAAAACCATCGGGTCCTCCATCTTTAACAACCTGTAATTTATGCTGGAGGAGTGTTGCTTCTCAGCCGGTGAGAGGCGTTAAAACTGCTGGCTTGTTCGTGTAAACTCGAAACGTACGTCCAACATTCCGGTTTCCCGATCGTCAAGCGGGAAACGAACTGTACTGTTCGCTACCTTCTGGGAAGAAGGGTTCTATAGGAAATGTACGAACTGCACTTCGGCGGTTTCCGACGGCAATTCACCTCCAAATATAGAAGACTTCAGGACTAGCTCTTAGGCAAAATGGAGTCGCCCACAGCGGATTTTGGCGCTGACTATTTATAATTTATCAACTTGAGGTACATATCAGGATTTTTTAATGGCATGCACCTGCGAGGAAAAGCATGCTTATTTCAGTGGTATTTGATTGATATTTGGATTTTCTTCCCCTTTAAGTTAGCAGTGGAGATCACTTGATCATGTTAAACGCCTGAAAGGGGGCTGGAGATCATTTGCTAATGTTAAACGTCAAAGAGAGCGAAGGAGTTCACTTACTCATGTTAAATGCCTAAGAAAGGAGTGGGGGTTCACTTACTGATTTTAGACGCCTAAGTGAGAAGTGGAGTTCACCTACTGATGTTAAGCGTCAAAATGAGCGATGGAGTTCACTTACTCATGTTAAATGCCTAAGAAAGGAGTGGGGTTCATTTACCTGTGTTAAACGTCTAAGTGAGGGGTGGAGTTTACCTATTGATGTTAAACGCCTGAGAGGGGGGTGGAGATCACTTACTGATGTTAAACGCCTCAGAGAGGGGTGGAGTTCACTTACTCATGTTAGTCGCTTAAGAGAAAGGTGGAGATCACTTACTGATGTTAAACGCCTATGAGAGAGGTGGAGACCACTTACTGATCTTAAACGCCTAAGAGAGAGGTGGGATTTAGTTATTGATGTTAAACGCTTAAGAGAGAGGTGGAGATCACTTACTGATGTTAAACGCCTAAGAGAGAGGTGGAGATCACTTACTGATGTTAAACGCCTGAGAGAGAGGTGGGTTTTAGTTATTGATGTTAAACGCCTGAGAGAGGGGTGCAGTTCACTTACTGATGTTAAACGTCTAAGAGATGGGTCGAGTTCACTTACTGATCTTTAACGCCTAAGAGAGAGGTGGGATTTAGTTATTGATGTTAAACGCTTAAGAGAGAGGTGGAGATCACTTACTGATGTTAAACGCCTAAGAGAGGGGTGGAGTTCACTTACTGATGTTAAACGCCTAAGAGAGGGATCGAGTCCACTTACTGATCTTTAACGCCTAAGAGAGAGGTGGGATTTACTTATTGATGTTAAACGCCTGAGAGAGGGGTGCAGTTCACTTACTGATGTTAAACGTCTAAGAGAGAGGTGGAGATCACTTACTAACATTAAACCACCTCTTATACATCATTTTGAACATTAATTATCATCTAGAGGTACCATCTGTGAAGGTTAATTCAATGTACAGTAGATTATGACTGAAGAAAGAGATATGTTATAAAATAGTGAATTTGTTACTGCAATAATTTGACTTGGGGATGAGGTGTCTCCCTTAAGACGGACACGGTCAGCTTTATTCGTGTGGCTAGCTGATTTTTTGTAGAAATTTGAAACAAAATGGGTAATTTTTATAACTTTTGATTAATTTGGAGATATCAATTGTTCTCAGTTATCTGGCTTTAAATTTGTTGCACTTTAGGTGTAGCTGTTAAGCGAGTTGGTTAGCAAATTTGAGATTGACTGTATCGCTTTTTTGACCTAATTTAGTTTAACATGATAACGCCTCATATATATTACACTCTCTGGATGTGAACACCATGTGCGGTTGACAAACTACCCATGCTTTCGATACAATGATGAATGAATGAAAAAATACCGCTTGCGAAGACGGAGTAGTTTATTGAGAATAAATCAACAATCAAAGTAGCCCAATGCAAAATGGATCTCTGGCGATGCGTTGACAAAGCAGATCCGAAATGCTACTTCCTGAGGTGTGAATCTGCTGCGAAGATGCTCAAAACTCGATCAAAAACAAAGGGCACGACATAAAACAGAGCACACAGCATGAGCAAAAACTCATATCTATAAAGCATAGGATCTGTGGATGCGTAAAAAAGCTTTGGACGTAGATTGTGTAAGTGTAAGATATGGTTTATTACATAATCAGTCATATAATGTATAATGTTACTTGCATTTTGATATCCGTACCGTGTTAACCTGCAAATCACAAAACACATGACAATAACAGCCAACATTTCTCATTTATACATCATAAAGGTTGATTTCTTTCACCATCGTTTTGCTAATAATTTGTCGCGAATACGCATGCTTTTCGAGTACTGTTTTTATACGGCTGAAATGCTACCAATGTAGTATTAACCCGCCATCAATCAATCAATGAATGAATGAACTTGTGTTTTATGTTTTGTATACTTTGAGTTTTACATCGTTGCCAGAATGATCTTGGCTCTATCTCGGATAGGTCATCTTGACAAATGTAGGGCTGAAATCCGAAGATGAAAATATCACTTTCTTCATGCTAATAATTAATCTGGATTAAACTTGATCCCGATTAAATTTTTTGTCTCAGAAAATAAATCAAGTGTGTAGTATTTGGATACATTAATAGAAAGGCTTTCCAAACTGTCGTGTGATTATATTCTAGCTGTGGTCGATATACAATCAGGTGGAAAGTGAAAAAAGTGTTTTTTTGTCTCTCTGTTAAGCATATGTTGACATCAGTACTTACTCGACATACTACTGTATGTTTCTATACACGGGGCTGAAAATGTCCTTCTGTGCATTTGGTTAAAGTCCTGTGCAGGGAAGAGTTTACAGCACTAGGCCTGATTTAGTACGTGATAGGTGAAGAATGACGTTCCCGGGTTGGGGGGGGGGGGGGGGCACTCAATTTGGGAGTTTAGCGACAAACCCAGATGTATGAGGATTGTCACCGAGGCTTGATCACACGGGGTAATGTGCACGAACAAGAAGGGGTGGAGACTGGGGAAAGTCAAATCGTATTAGCAGCCTGTCCAGAGCGGTTTGTCCTCAGCTGCCAACCGGAACCCAGCTGAACCGCGTCTGGGGCCCTTATTAGAACCAAATGGCAGAGTTGTCGTGAGCTTGACGCGTGGCTCCCCGGCTAGATCAGTCCTGACGGCTGCCTGCTCGCTGGTCGACCCTGGCTACTCTGGCCGACAGGAACCCACCGGTTTAGGGTGGAAACAAATTTACCAGAAAATGGATGACGTTATCTAATGGTTTTGTTGCATGGTCAGGAAAATTATTTGGGGGAGAGGAGGAGAGAGGGTGGGTGGCGACTCAAATATCCTTCTTTAATGGCTATTGACCGGTCCTACGGCTTATACGCTCTAGCCTGAATTGTATTTAGAAGTTTTACTCTGTGTTAATGTCTCGATTAATTTTCAGTCAAATTAATTTAATCACTGTTTATTCAATCGGACCACAACTGTGGTAGATTAGGTATACAATATGTTATAAATCCAATATAAATTGAACATGTTTTCTAACACCGATTTTATGTGCGTGTAGATGTATTACATAACATATACCTATATAGATAAAAGGCGCACTGTTGGCGCGGAATTTTAAACATAATAATTTTAATTAGGTTAAGCACTTTTATAAGCCTCGGTTTGTATTGGCATACGAAAACGTACTTGTTTGAGCTCCTCCAGATGATATATAGGTAGCAAAGATTACCAAATCTGGCTGAGTGACTAATAGAGGATACAATAATGAGGTGCCTATTTATCGCAAAGTTCACATATCCTATTTTCTCATGATATACCTGTCCATCCACAAACTTCTGTTGAAAAAATAGTGATATAATTGTTGTAAATTTTGTATGTACAGTCTCTGCTTCTGAGGCAAGTCAACGAGGGAATTTGCAAGCTCTACATAATGCTCTGTTTGAAGGGATACAGAATCGACGCTGATTGGCTGAGAGCGGAGATAGGGTTTCCTGGGTTAAAGTCCGCAGCCTTGGTTAAGCTTGAATAAATTTACCAAACCTAAAATTCAGCTTAGCCTAAGCAGAGACAAGACTTCTCTCACACCAGCCAATCAAAACAGATGTTGTATACCTTTGATTAGTCAATTATAAGTTGTTTTTGATGAATATTCACAACATTATGTTTGCATAAGCTGGTCCATCATGGAAAGGGGAATTTAATGTTATTTATACTGTCAGATTCATGGTCGAATGACTAGAACATCCACACATGCGTGACCTACGTCTTGAAAACATGGTTTAATGAATTGCATCCATTTATGTTGGAAGAATCCACTTTGTGTATTTGCTAGTGTTAATCTATATAGAAATGAGGATAATTTCTCCTGTTCCAAACTGAATTTATGTACATGTAAAAGAGCTCGTGGAGAGGAGTTGGCAAGGAGAAGGCCCGTGCGGGGGGGGAGGGGGGGAGGGGGTGTTGCGGGGTCGGCTGAAGAGGGATTCGATAGGGTGGGGTGTCACTATCAGAAGATGTCTGGTCCTGGTTCTGTTGACGTTTTCCATCTGGTTTTGATGAGTTTAAAAACACTATCCTGAATATGTAGTCTTTTTTCTTTAATCATCCATTACCAGTCTTTTTTTTGTTGGGCGACAATGCGTTATGTATATGCCTTGGGAATTTCTTAAGCCTGTAGCAGGCGAATGCTTCAATATTGTCGGTGAACATTTCGGAAAAGGGTAATTAATTTTAGATGTTAGCAGCTCGATGTATCGTAATGCCAGAAACTCGCACGGTTAGACGAGAACAGAATAGTCTACTTACACGACAAAACTGTCAGAGTTTGCGCGTCTGTAAGTCAATCCGTCAGTCACAATGCAGGTTATTAGACACCCGGGTTAGCACTAAAATAGAAAATTGTTTCTAAGACTGTTCTACTGGAAATATTGTATATGTATCACTGACGTTGTGGTAATAACCTATCACTTTTAACAGACAACGGTATCTCAGTCAAACAGCCACGTACACCGTTAAAATTTTCCTGCAAACGTTAACTGAAAAAAATATACGTTTACTTTTGGAGAGTAAAGGTTAACATATACACTGTAAACAATTTCACCGTAAAATTACCAAGAAAGGACTGGCAGCATGCCTGCCAACCTTTTGTCGTTATTTTACCGGCAATCGTTTTGTTCTGATTTACGGCATTTCGTCATTGTACGAAAAACTGTAAGTTTACAACAAAATCAGTGTTGAATATTTTTACAACGAGGCGTAAAAGTATTCAGCGTATAGCGCTTAGGGCATTTAACCTAAAGCACAATTAGAATGCCACCAGAATGGCAGCATCAGGAAAGTAACATTTTTGAAGTCTCTCCAATGACCCGACACAGGCTTGCCAACAAAGCAGATGTACGTTAACTAAGCTATCCCAATGCAGTTTTAAGTCAGTGCATGGCTGTATTGTTTACAGGCCAGCTAGACTGAACTACCTTCTTTGATGTCGTTAAACTGGTTATTAGTGGAATGCAATCACTGTTGTGAGATATGCCTCAACCAAATACCATAACATGGGTCAGTTCAAAAATTGTCTATTTCAAACTCAGTAACCCTACTCCAAAACTTTACAAATCATAGGTCAAAATATTTTAAAGAGGGTTTGGATGGTTTCTGGTAGCCATGTTGGAGTGTACGATCCTTTATAAATACTAGTAATCAGTTGGAGAAGCTCAAAGGCAAATGTGGGAGGGTAGCCCCATAAGTGCCACAATGTTTTACGTATTAGATCGTATTCACGTCCCTAACTGATGCATTACAATTGCTCCAACATGGCCACCTAAACTAAATAGTGACCATGCAAACTCTCAATAGCTTTAAGATATATGACTTTTGCTGTGAGGATTGACAGAACATTTCTCATTGTAACTGGTCATTTTGGTCAAGGGACATAGCTCTGGCCATGCCTTTGAAAACCAGGCCCCGGGACGAAGAATCAATTTCAGGCTTAAGTCAATCTTTGTTTCCTCTCTGTAGCACTAATGCATTTCCAATGCTTGTCGACAATATAGTTTTTGAAAAAATAACCTTGTACTGAATCCATACTAAACAATGTTACAGGAAGTTTTAATAAAATTTCTATTCATATTTAAATTCTGACAAAAGTCTAAGATTGCGAGGCGATCCTGGGACCAATACTCCATCACATAACAAATAATTACAGGGAAATATCCACGGGATTTTTTTCGGGACACCCGCTTTGTCATTATTTGTCAGCATTTCATAAAACAACCCACCAAATATATCTCCTAAAATAGTTTAACTTCATTCTCATACACAAATATATTATTTAAAATGTATACATGTTACAAACAATGCAAAATAAACATTATGTCAAGAATTTTAAAATCCTTAAAACTTTTCCTAGGATAAGAATTTTAGCCCTCAAACCTGTGAACGGTATGAAAATGGCCCTGGATATGTCCCTGATTTATGACTCATGAAATTTATTTCTGAAAATTTAGTTTGTCACCAAGTCATGTCAAAGGATTTCACTTCAAATGACTTTATTTTGCTACCTTTAAACTTAGGTTTGCATATAACACAAACATGTGAACAAAGCGGGAATTAAGACTTAAACTTGTTACATGTAGCCGTTTATAAATAACTCAGTATTTGTCTGGAGTGTTTCTTGATCACATTGCACGTGAAGGTGTAGCTTCTATATAAGAAGAAAAATACGGAGAATCAAGATCCCCCGTCAAGGGGGCATTGTTTGAGTGACACCAGTCGTGCCAGTGACAACCTTACCACTAAAAATGGACAGTCAACCTTTAGGAGTGATCCGGACCAACACTGTTGTTGTGAAATATTGCTTTAATTTTAGAAAAAAAGTAATATTTTAAGAAAATTTTCACAAATGGAATATAATGAGCCGTTTTTAAGACTATAGAAAACAAAGAAATCATTCATAGTAACTGTAACTCAGATTTATGTTTCAGTTGATCAAAGTTTTGCCAATATGAGATCTTTTTTGATCATCAAAAATTTGTATATGTAGCTTAAAATATATGCAGTAATATCCATTTGGGGCTTACTATATGTGTACAAAATATCAAATGGCAGTTTCTGCTTTGGAAATATTCTCAATTTTGTCTTCATTGGCACATACGTGACATAGGGGGCCTGGTCTTACAACAACAACATTCCCCGCACTGATTATCCTTACCACTCTCTGGATGAGTTTAAATATAGGCCTACTCGCAAAAGTAATGAAATGGAGTTTTATGAAACTGACCCCAGACAAGCCACCTTTCAACAATACACATGTAAACCTAATCTGCTAGCCATAGCGGCAGTGTCCAAATGGAAAAGCCTCGTGTAGCGACAACAACAACAAGTATAGCCCAGTTAAATCAACCACAAATAAAGCCTAACAGTTTAGTAGAGCAGCTTACATTGGACCTCTGGAAAGTCTTTGGCATGTTACCTGATTGTTAACAGAAAAGTTGAACAATTTTCAGTAATTTCGAAAGATTGGTTATCCCTCGATGATGCGAAGCAACTACACCACATGCGCTGCCCTTCAGATCACGCGCATATCACACGGTCACTGTAAAATTTACGGCCATTATTTACCGTGTAGCTTGAAAAACATTTATTCAAAAAGATGCAGCCTAAATGCGTAGTCCTCATTCATGTATGGTGCAGTTGACCTGTAGGTCAGTTTGCTTTAGGGCAGTACTGATTTAATATACATAATTTAAAAATACAAGAAGGATTTTACAAGGCCAAATGTAAACGTTTAGCTGTTTGAGTGGAGAGTTTGATATACTTTTGCCTGAACATGCACATGTATGTTTACTAACGCAATGTAAAAGATTCCTACTTAAGTGAAAATACCTTAGTTCATTTTGTAAATGTGGAATGTTTTCTGTAAAAGGAAAACATTCATACAAAATGTGTAAAACATAGACAATAACCATTGAACGTTTACTAGAAATTCTAACAGTGTAGTTGGCCATTTGTCAATATCCGTATTCAATCAGCTGTATGACAAGGCATTTGATCAAACTTCACCTGACTGGTTTACGCGTATTACATCTCTGCTGCATGTTTCATTCCAATGAAAATGATGAAGACAATGATTGAGAAAAGATAACGTTAATAAATCATCCGGCAGCAAAATCTGTCACTCAACAATTTCTCCAAGACATTCTGCTCAAGCTCGCGTGCCGATACTTAAGGGTTGAGAAAACATAAAAAATACACAAAGTTCAGAAGAAAAAGTGCGAAAAAATAGTCGTAAATGTGATATTCAATATTTTTTCGATTTTGCTTAAAAGAAAAAAAAGACACTTAAAAATAATTTTTGTCTGTTGGGTATACGAGACCATCTTTTGGTATATATAGTCTTTGGGTAATAATGTTATAAATGATGATGTAGCACATGTTTAATAAATATATTTGCACTAGTTTTTGGTCATTTAAGTTAACAAATGTTAGTGGATTTTGATCATATTTATATTTGTAATATATTCATAAACATTATCATAATTCAGATGTTAAATGCATGTGTTTGGATATAGACAAAAAAATTAAATTTAAGTGAATTTATTAGACATGCATCACATCCTTATTTAGAACATTATTATGAAACGAAGATAAGTACCAAAAGGTGGTCTCAACTACCATTTTCTCTTGAGCAAAACACTGAAAAAAATTAAAGTCCATAATTGTAAACAAGTTTTCCCGCTCTTTCATCTGATTTTGGCTTCATTTTTATGTTTTCTTCTCCTTTAAATCTATCCGAGTGAAGCAGACTGATGAGCCAGTAGCATAAATATCCCCACAGTCTCCTTCCTATCATGCTATAATTCTAGCCGGTATTCCAACCTCTTAAAATGCCTCCTCCCTCCTCCTTCGCGATGTTTACGGCCCACGTATAGTACGCATCGTAAATTTGATTTCTTCCTCTTTAGGGACTACTTCACCGTGTACCCCCCCCCCCCCCACCCCCCCCCACCCCAAACCCCCTTTAGAGAGGTTCATTACGCTAATGGCTAGATTAATCAGGTATTGGGGCAAGCTGGCTCAAGCAGTAAAGGCTTAGACTCAAGTGAATACAACAACAACGACTACAGCGTCTACCTTCCCAAGCGCTTTGAGCTAATTCGGAACAAGGGGACACTTAATGGCTGTTAATGACACCTTGTTATTCATTAACTTAATTGACAATCATCCCTCCTTTGTCTTGTATCAGTAAGTTAACTCGCTTTGGAGCCGAGCTCTTGGTCTAACCAAACTATATACTGACATAGTAGATGAGTGGATATTTTGTTATTAAAAAACAGAAATAGCCCATTTCGATGCTTCACATCAAATTTCTGAAAGGGGAATATTTTCCGCTTGTATGACTTGCGTTTCAGAACTTATTTTAGGGAATATGATGAAAGTGTCATGTGGGGATTTTGGTACAAGCGTCTCTATTACGCGCCAATGACATTGCTTGAGATTTGAAGCGTTCATTGAGTGAAAGTATGGGAATGAGTTTAAAGAAAGGCCACCAGCGCTTTCAGAAATGCATCGTGTTAACATAAGCGCAAGAAACAGTTTAAATGAACCGTACAACATATTAAACAAAATCTTTATGCTAGACTACACTTTAAATGAAATACTTAGGAAATAATTTTGAACTTAAGTAAATTACACAGTTTATTTCTGCTGAGTAACTTGCTACCAGAGAGATCTAAATCGTTGAAACTGTATTCAAGTCCACTGTCACGCCCCGCTTCATAATTGCCTACAAAGCACCATTAATAACAGAATGACGACTGTATCACGTCGGCCATAAAACAACATCCATATGTATTATCAATATAACATGATGTGTTGTATGTTATTCTTCATTTAATGAGCAGTGGCATCTAATAAATTGATATTAAGATCAATGTGTTATTTGTGTTTACGTAGTTCTGCTGAAGTTCCTGGCCTGGGAGGGCGTGCAAGTTGCTAGTTCTTTAATAGGCTATACCGGAGATTCTTGGTGAAAAGTCATTAGACTAACCTTCGATAGTCAAATCAAATTTTCTGTATTTAGCAATAATAGTTCGAATTGTAGCTATCCAGTAAATATCAGAGTCGTACCTGTACTGTTTGTAGTGTTCAAATGATTTTAAAGTTTGAAACAATTATAGTGCTACTCGCTTTTTCACCGATTTTGAATGTTAAGGCCTGCACAGACAAGGAAAGGTAATTATCTTGGCCATTCTAAAATAATAACAAAAGCTCAATGGGATTTGCGCTTATCGATTTTTTTGCCCAAAATCTCCCCTATAGCTTCTTTTAGCATTTACGCGAAAAGTAGGAATAAACTCTTATTGAGAAAATGACAACAAGCCCTATTTGAGCTGTTCTCTCGGCCATTACAGTTGGTTCTAGAACGTACGCAAAGCAACAATACTTTGTCTAACAGATCATGAGTGTAAAGCCAATAATAGCTCGACAGATGGTCTTAGTTTGGAACCAGACCAAAGTGTATAGAGCAATCAACATGCAAAGTTCAAAGCAGCATTTAGCACGAAACGTTGGCAGTAAACAAATACGCTCCTGCATTCCAAAAACGTCACCTGGAACATTGTGTAGCTGCCGTCAGTATTGGTTCTGGTAAGAGGATGCCGCATTAATACTGAATGTTAGTGAACATCGGCATTGCATTCATGCATATAGTCTGTTTCCGCAGATGCAATCGAAGCAGTCAACAGTTTTCAGTGGTGTAGGAAAGACGCAAGGTATGTTCTAAGTGTGAAACCAGTGTTCGAATCCTATAACATGCTACAAAATAACGTGTGGATAATAAAATATGTATCTCTTTGATTGCAACTCTTCATTTATCCAAAGCGGCGATCTTATTCAAAACGATGAATATACAGTCCCTAAACCCGTTTTAGGCGGAATTAGGCACAATCAGGAGGCAGAGGGCCAGAGATTCTGGACGCTCTGTCCATATTTACTTACAAGAGAATTATACTCATTGTAAAACTTTGAAGTGAAGTTTGGAGTGAATCAATACCTCGAAAGACACATTCGTATACCAGTATACCAGTAAGGACGTTAAAGGTCAATAATCGCAAATAATCCCAAAACAACCTATAACACCAAAGAAGTAAGGAAGTATATAAAGTGCGAAAATAGGACGGAATCATGCAAAGAGAAGCAATCAACGGTAGATACAGAGTATTGTATGTAACCACACAGATCGTGATGCGCACAGTTATAAGTGAATAAGGCACCCCTGGGCAGACCCGCATTCCATGTTGTATCGACCTTTTTCCACTTTTCCCTTTGTAGCCTACCTATTTTTTCGGCCTCTGACGAGGCTTTTTTCCGCAGCTTTCACTGAACAATATTCGACCTCACTTCAATTCAGTATATATGTCCAATGCAATTTTGACGGAACAACTTTCGGATTCGCTTCAATACAACTATATATAAGTGGCTTTCTGAAGCTGTAATTTCGGACACCCTGCAGATTGTTTGTATTGAAAACTAGGTGAATGTGGGCGCCGTCCCCATTGTTGGCGAAGGTCACTTGTTTTCAGTGTTGTTATACACGGCGATTTAAAGTCAACCACACCATTGTTGACAGACTTTCATATCCACTCCAACCAAATAAATCAAATCAAATAAAATTAGAATTGATTTCTTTTTGTTAGCAGAAAAATATTTTTTCTTTGATTTTGATTTTGACTGTTACTGACTGTCATTACGTATTTTTTTATTTCTACGGCGCCCGATGTAAACCACGTACCACTGGAAAGTTTTTGCTGAACTTTCGTTTGTGTGACATATTTGATATTGGTGGAAGACGCACAAGTTGTGTTCAACACAAAAATTCTACACAAGAGTGAACCATACATCTTCCATCATGGCTCCGTGAACAGTGAAGTGATTGACTGAATGATTTATTGATTGATCGATTGATTGGTGTTTAACCACATCACGGAGAGAAGGTGGTTAGATGTGTTTTGAAAAATTGACTTCTATATAGTGGTAATTCATCATAAGCGGTTCAAGATGGGAACTCATTATTTGAATTCTTTAGTAAACTCTACAATGAAATTGGCAGCCTCTGTAGGTTTTAACCGTGCACTTTAATCTTGTGCACTATTTGTGACGCCTTGCAGTCATTATCAGACTGTAATACCTGAAAACGAGCTGACATCGCATCAGAGTAAGAGATCGGCTGGTCTGTTGACAGAGCCGTTTATTTAAAGATAATAGCTGGCATTTACTAGGCTTCCCTTAAGTCTTTAACCCTTGTGTCCGATGTCTGAGCCGGCTGCGATAGTCCATCTTGGTGTTTCCCTAGTGCCGCGGCTTACCGCTTTCCGTCGGGAGGATTCCCTGCAATCGCCAGTCCGATAGCGTCAGCCGCTCGCCACAGCGCTCGTCTTCGAGGACCGGGTACAAGTCAGTGATGGGAACGGTAGCAGATTGTTTCTGTGCACACCTTTGCGCACCGATTAACTGGCTGGCGTTATAACGCGAGAGTAGAGAGTTGCCGTGGCGCTTCTTGGCTTTTAGCGATTCAAAAGCTCATAGAGACACAGTAGTCTATGGCCGTCCAGAGGATTCCAACAGTGCAAAGCGATGAATGCGACTGAAGTCAGACTGGAGTCTCTTTATGACTTCTAAATGGACTTACGGATTACATCGTCTAATACGAGTACTGGGAACAAATGGGTTCTACTAAGCAGTCATTCGTGGGTCTGACACGATTCGGAGATCTCGTGCTGGTCGTTACCACGGCAGTTGCCTTCACGGACCTGTGATATCCAAACCTTCGCGCAGATAACGAACTTTGACTTTTTTCAAAGGATTGATTGCAATTATGAAAGTGCCGTTATTTCGTCACGTTTTCCTCTGCTTCAACTAAAACAACATTTTTGTCCAATATTAAGCCGATTCTGGATTTCTGCGCTGAGTGGATTAACTAAACGTTAAAAGTTCACAATTGCAGGGAAATCGTCTTCTACCATCTTAGCAACTTAGACACTTCCTTTGTTTTTTTCTTTTGTAGACAGTAGACACAGACTGGACACTAACTCCGCAGAAACAGGCTCTGGATTCCCGGATTCTGTACGCGCTTACAATGTTAATGTGATAATTATAATGGAATTATGTGATAATGATGCTGGAATAATGAACTATTCACTGCATGGAAGCAAAGTTTCGCGCAGCAATAGTGCCCAAACGGAATATTTAAGAGGTAAGTTCACTTTACTTTCGTCTTTTTTTTTTTTGTCCATTTATTAGAAGTATCTGTTGATGTACCGCCAGACAACCAGGTAAAGTTAATATACCGGTATTTCTACAAATCGATAGGTTTCAAAAATTATTTCATTTCAGTATTTCATAATGCAAGACTCTTTCACGGTTTCAGCTTTCAGGAATTACATAGCTGTCCTGTGTCAATAACATCTATGTTATGGACAAAGCAAAGTAATCCTTTTTCTGTCGCCTTATGTTGTGCTACCTATACCGGAAGCAATAAACTTGCGTTACTAAGGTCGCACATATAGATATATAAATGTATGTCGTATATGTGTGATACATACGTACTGTTTCTCAAGTGATGTGTTACTCGACATTTATCAGCTAAAACAATTTTTAAAATGTTTATTGACACACTATTTGTTTATAGATATATAGAGCCCATGCATAAAGGGGACTAACTATGAAGCAAAACTAATTAGTCTATCTGCCATATGGAGATCGACATTTCAGTAATATTACCAACTTAAGCATTTTTTCTACGTTCAATATACAATTGTTAAAGCCTATAACTTGCTAATGATTTACTCTAAATGTATTGCCATAAATATCACTGTATTGCATCGTTTTGATTATACAAAAGGGGTATTAGATGTATGTATGGGTTGAATGTTCTTGTGTGGAGAAAATGTATCAGAAAAAAGGAGGAAACCTTCTCAGATTTGTATATCATTGTATTGCAAATTGAGTTTGTAGAAATTTGAGAAGGTTTTCTTCTTTTATTCTTATATGTAGGTACATCTATATAGTCAAATATTTGTGGGGTAATCGTCGAAAATAGTCATTTCTTCACACATCTGCGAAAGATGCCCACGTCATCACGTGGTCACGATTAAACTACTTAATGCATGATACAGCATTTATCATCTAATGACTGTTTGACTTTTGATTCCTGTCCCTCTCCTTGCTTTAATCAACGTAGGGTATGGGTTTTGGTGTTGGGTGCGGTGTAAATAAATGGTCTGTCTTCCCACCGCTGCCGGGTAAAGCCGAATGTGAGATAATGTTTGTTATGGCGTCTACATTCTAAAAAAGTGTCTTGGACATGTCTTGTTAAAAGTGTTTTGGAATGTCGGACATGACGTTTATATTGGAAATGTTTTTTCCACTTTTCAAGATGTCCAGTGTATTTGTAATTCCTGTGGTATTTGTCTGTCTTTTCCATATCTTAGTTGATGGGGAATAGAGTAGATAATAAGTCTAGTCACTACTTGCTAAGAGGCACTAGAAGACAGTACGCTTCCCGGTTCGCTAGAGACAATTGTAACCTGTCAGTCAAGAAGAGTAATGAACGAATAGACCGCTGCAAATAGGTCTACCGGAAGTTCCACACGCCAGTCATGTATGTTAAAATTTTCAGCGTTGTTATCGCGTGATCTTGTGTCCGGATAATACACTGTATTACAGTCTTCAACGAACAAATCATCAAATAAGATAAGTTGTATCAAGGCGAGTGACAGTCCGTCATCCAGTACACTAAATAGGACCAACCCTACCACCAGGGCTGTGACCTTGACCATTACACTGCTGTCATGTTTTCCCACATAGTAAATTTTAGGAATAGGATTCGTGTCATATGTTCCATAATTTGAATATTGCGAAGAATTTGATTGTCCAGGCCCAGGGGATGATATGCAATAGACGCTAATGAAATGATAGCTTTATTTTTTCTATGGCTTTACACGAATTTTTTTTATGAATTTGTGAATTTGTGACCTACAAACTGATATTACAGAGTGATGTTAACTGTTAGTCTGGCAAACGTTACATGGCAAACGTTACACAATAGTAGATATTGCAGATGCTTAAAGGCTCCAATGATTCGGGTAACCCATACAGGTCAGCATATTTAATCCACACATCTGCATCGATGGAAACCACAAACATTTTCAAGTAATTCTTGGAAATAAATATGTTTTTTTCTGTGCCTGCGACGAATGTACAATGTGGCCCCATTCACCTCTTTCATCTTGGTTAACTAACTGCAGTTGTGTTTTCCTCCACGCAGGTTTGATTTGCCTTCGGGCCAGGGCCACTGGAGTGCAATGTTCTGCACATTCTACACACATTTAGTAGATATAATTTTATTCAGTTTGAACAAAGTCAAATTTAATATTTTCTGTATTTAGATGGATTTAGATTCGTGTGTTCAAATTAAATGAATTGACAATGTTTTTATTTACAGTCCTCACATTCCACCATTTTAATTCAAGGTTTTTCTTCTATTTGTGTATTTTTATTTGATTGCCGTTTAACTAATACGATGGCGATCAGTGTTATGGAGGGGATGGGATCTGGGAAAAACCACAGACCTTTGACATGTTGTTGACGAACATTCCAACGTATGACGTTCATGAGGATAGCATTTCTTCAAAGAAAGCCACTTTCAATCGTCGACACATTTATGGTGCTGCCTAAATGAAACGCCATTCTGAAGAAGTCATACATGAATCCTCCGCAAATCACAATTTACCAACACCTGTCAGATCGTTGCCTTAAGCTTAATGCAGGAAATTCCGTGACTGTCCCAAGAGTATAGTCTAAAGCGTGACCAAACCCTGAATTGAGCTCTGGATAAATCGCTTATCCATAACAGTCTCACTCGTAAGATTACCCGTCTGCTCAGCTGTCTTACAAGGAATGCCAGCCTGATGACAGTTCATGTTTATTACTTCATTTTGATTCGTTTGTATATGGATATAGGCTATGCGATATGCCCAGAATAGCATGTGAAAACAGAATCCTTCGTGACAAACATGATATTTACTGTAAGGTGGCCTTCAGGTAAAATTATAAAACAAGTGTCAAATTTAGTATAACAGCGCGAATTGCCATGCAGGGCAAAGCTAGCTGATCACTAAGTACTGTTAGTACGGTTGTAAGTTGCGGTAACAGGCATCAAATTCATTGTCTGAAAATTCAGAACATGTCTGTGCCATAAATCGGGGCTTTGACATGGACCACAATTGATTCAAATTGATAGGGCAGTACATTTTCTTCTGTATAGCTCGAATGGACATCGTCTTGGTAGAAATCGGGAGCGGTAGACCCAGGATCAATCCTTGATCGAGTCACACCTAAGACACACCTATATATATATATATATATATATATATATATATATATATATATATATATATATATATATATATATATATATGGGTGGACCAATATAGCAAACCAATTGATGGATTTATGATTGATTGTTCTACGACTAACAAGTTAATTCAATTCAGTTGTTTGCGATTTGTTTCATAGTTTCTCCAGAAGATGATTGATTTACTCGTAATCCCGCCAGAGACAAATCATATACAGTATATACATCGTTTTACATCAGGAACATAGTGTATGTAAACCTATATGTATGTAAAGTGCATGATGGGACAAGCTATTGATCAGAGAACAACTGCTAACCTATTTGTTCAACTCCACTTCAGTTGGGTTCAGAATGAAAAGGGAGTAACAGGACAGCTGAGAATTCTAAATGCTCTGTTTACAGAAGTGTTTTTTTTTTCAACATTTCCTGGATAATTTCCAGTAGGTTAATTAATTTCAGGACAGAAGTAAATCAAACGGAATAAAGAAACATGGAACAGGATTACACAGAACAATGACACGCAGTAAATAATTTACGCGATTTCCATTGGTTGAAACCTGACCACATCCGGAAATCAATAAAACCGGAATCTGAAGAAAGAAACGGAAATGTTGAAATGTAGACTTCGCTCGTCTTCTGTGACTCCGGCCTCAGGTTTTTGATTAAGGCGCCTTAAGCGATTGATTTCGCTGTCGTTGACCATATAAACATTGGAATCCCACGCAAACATTGGCGTTTGCCCACTGTGTGACATCCAATAAAGTAGCGTCATTGGAGCCGTAATGCGACGTGTGTATGAATACATTAGACAGACAGCGTGACGTATCGGCCACAGAAGTGTACTGAACTGCCTAACACTTGCACACAGTCAGAAGAAACTTCCTAGGCCTTAAAGGCATAAGCTTGTTTGCGATATATATGGAAAGACCGGATCCAATTAATGCGCAAAAAATAGGCCGTTGCTGCGAAGTAGAATTTGCGTTTTGTTTTTTTAACGATCAATTACAGATTTCAGTCCTCTATTTACCGTCCTTTGACTGCTGTATTTTCTTCTTTCTAACTCAGCAAAAACGAGAGGGTGTGATTTCATTAAGTTTTAGGTAGAGCCCAAACGGCGATAAACATTTCAATCTTCAGTTTAGGGGTCAGATTGTATTGTTTCTTAAATGTTCTACAGGAATTTGAGGTGTTATATTTACCCGGAGTATGTAACATTACTACCGCCTGTTTTACGTTGAACAATGTATCTCTTACAAAGTACAAATTTGTATCAAAGGTCAGCTTGTGCTATATTTTTATAATAGGCGGAGTGTATTATGTTATAGCGATTTTGTGCGTCTGTCCGTCTTGTCCATCGGTATGCGTGTCAGGGCTATAACTCCAACAGTTTTCAACATGGAGTTTTAATTTTTGGTGTATACATAGATACACAGATAACGATGTGTCGCGACTCACATTTGTCCATTTTCACGGTTCTCATGGCAAACAGTCATTTTCCTTATATACTATATTACTGTTCTTTATGTACAGTTTTAATTTTTGTTGAATACATACGTACACAGATAACGATGTGTCATAACTTATATATGTCTGTTTCCGTGGTTGTCATGGCTACCATATTTCCATTTCCTTATGTATAGATATGATTTCGTGCCCGAGATATATATCTCCAACAGTTTTCCACAGACTTTTTTGGTGAACACATAGATACACATATGACGATTTGTAGTGGCTCACATTTGTCCATTTTCGCTGTTGTCACGGTAACGAGATATCCACATTCCTTATATATACTATATAAATAGATATTCTTTCACGTCCGGGCTATAACTCCAACTGTTTTCTGTGTAGAGTTTTATAATTTGCTGGATACATACATACGTAAATACACAGATGCCGATGTGTCACGACTAACGTTTGTTCATTTCCGTGGTTATCATGGATACCAGATCGTTAGTTTCCCTATATATACAATATAGATAGATATCATTTCGTGTCCGGACTATAAGTCCAACTGTTTTAGTGGATGCATGCATAAACAGATGACGATGTGTGGCGACTCACATTTGTCCATTTGCGCGGTTGTCATGGCTACCTGATTGCCATTTTCCCTATGTATACTATAGAAATATATATGATATAACTCAAACTGTTTTCCACGCAGAGTTTTAATTTTTTGTGGATACGTACACATACATACACAGATGGTTGTCATGGTTACCAGATCGCTAGTTTCCCTATGTATACAATATAGTTGGATATCATTTTGTGTTTCCCTATGTATACAATATAGTTGGATATCATTTCGAGTTCGGGCTATAAGTCCAACTATTTTCCACGTAGAGTTTTATTTTTTGATGAATACATAGATACACAGATAATGGCTGTCACGACTTACATTTGTTCATTTTCACGGTTGTCATGGCAACAAAAAAAAACCCCGGGTAGCCGTTTTCCTTATATATACTATATAAATAGAAGTGATTTCGTGTCTCTGCTACAATTCCAGCTGTAATGTTTTTATTTATGGTAAACACATTTGTCCACTTGCACGGTTGTCATGGTAACAACATACCTATCATCAACGCCCATGAAGATTCCTCCCACGGGCTATACTCACCAAAATGCTGCTGGTATTCTTTTATACATTTCAAACAAATGCCTTCGCTGGGACGTATATTGTGTTCACCTAAACTCTTGTTACCAATCCTGATAAAAGCTTGATTCAGTTCTGTGGCATATATCTACCAAATTGGGGCCTCCGTGGCTCAGTTGGTTAGCGCGCTAGCGCAGCGTAATGACCCAGGAGTTTCTCATCAATGCGGTCGCAGTGAGTTCAAGTCCAGCTCATGCTGGCTTTCTCTCCGGCCGTATGTGGGAAGGCCTGTCAGCTACCTGCGGATGGTCGTGGGTTTCCCCCGTGTTCTGCCCGGTTTCCACCCACCATAATGCTGGCCGTCGTCATATAAGTGAAATATTCTTGAGTACGGCGTAAAACACCAATCAAAAAAAAAAATCTACCAAATTAATGTGAAAACTCAGAGTGAATGTGAGTGTAACAGTTATATATCACAAACAGTACAAAAGGTGCATATAATAACGGCTGCCGTAAGCATGACCCCGAATATTTATGTGAAAAGGCTTGTTATACCTCTACTTCCTGTACGGATGTTGTGTGACTCCCAAGTCCCTCTAGTGGAAGCCTCGTTGTGAAAACAAACACACTGATGTTACCTTCGGCATCTTTTTTATTGGAGTCTGCGAACATCCGGACATTTGCCGTTTTTTTGCCCGACTGCTATGCTTCACTGGCGCAGAGACGGCGGTGAAAATGTTGTTTAACCAGCGTGAATGCTAATACAAAGAGTCCAAACTAAGTTTTGTTCATAATTTACATATGCTGTGCAGATTGTTATATCGTCTGGCTATTATCAGGCATAGTTCGCAGAATATCTCTCATCGTCGTTCTTCTTCCAGTGTGTGCTTTTCCTTGCCGCAGGCGAGTGAAGTGCCAGGATGTGCGCGGTCTCGAATTGATCTTTTCAGGAATAGATGTGGTTTCGGTTTGATTTTAATATATATGCTGCTTTTATAAGGAGCCAAATAACCGGATTCAAAATCACGATCTCATGGAGGAACAATCCTGACATCAGATCAAACTGTCCAGGCTATAGGAAGCAGGAATCGAGTCTAGCTGAGAAAACCCACCCCTCGTATATGTAAGGCCTGGGCCTTTGGGTTGGGGTCGATATCAATTTAACAACAACGTGGCAATCTGGGCAGAGGGATCTTAACACGGAAGACACAGCGACCAGCAGATGACTTCCATGCTTCCTGTCTCCGAACATGCACCAGAGAAATAAGCCAATGAAATTGTCTGTCTTGTAAGACAGCTTTTTGAAAGGTCCCTATCAGTTGGTACATGCACAGCGGTTAAACTTCCGTTAAACAACTTGATTAAGATTTGCTAGTCATTCAGGTTTGTATTGTGTGCAATCTAGGGGAATTAGACTGAAAAGTTAAGAGAGGGTGTTTTGTCGCCTGTTTTCAGATGACCCAATTCGAAGATGTTGTTCATTTGTGTGATAAATGTGGTATGATTTGCCACCGGTTTGTTGCCACACAAGAGACAAATAAACCCATCATAGAAGACGTTACGCACAGAAGGCAATGTAATTTTCATCACGAAATGCGAAATTAAATACATAATTTTAAATGGAATATCGAAAAGGAAATAAATTGGCAGTAACAAAGATTTTTTCGTTCTTTTCGAATTAGCAACGCCAGCGCGGCGCAATGATCCAAGAGCCTCTCACCAATGCGATCGCTTTGAATTCAAGTCCAGCTCATGCTGGCTTCCTGTACGGCCGTACGTTTGAAGGTCTTCCAGCAACCTGTTGGTGGCCGAGGATTTCCCTGGGGCTCTGGGCTCTGCCCGGTTTCCGCCCACGACACAAAAATGATACCTGTGCATTTCGCTCATATTGTGTCGGCCATACTTTAAGTGCATCATATTCTCATTAAATACACTGGCGGTTTTAATTTTAACCGCGTGACGTAATTTTACCTCATATTCCATGTCTTTAAACTTAGGATACCGAGTGTTGTGCTTAAATTCATGTTTAGTGTACACCTATTGTACTGCAGGACCAAACAGAATTGTGCATATTGTCAGGAGCGGTGTTTAGGCCCATGCATGGGTTCGTTTTAAACATATTATCAAATAATTCAATAGGATTAAAGCTGAAGCTATATATTTTATATTAACTTAATCTTTCCTCTCGTGTTCAGCCTTAACAGGAGAAAGGGATTCACAGCATAAACACAAATTACAGTATATGTCTTTTTAGATAAATGTATATCAGCAATTGTCGGGAAAGAATAAGTTTCTGAGAAGGTGAAAAATGTGTGGACCTATGATTATAAATCTATCTTCATATCTGCAAAAAATTTATGGGACGGCATTGTTGTTGGAAATGGCGGTATTTTTGTTGTTGATCATGGGGTGGGATTTTAAATGTGCATTTGTTGCAGTTTGTTTTCGCAAGCCGGTCACTTTTTTTTGCTTAGTCCATGCTATTATTTGACAAAAAAATTGCCTAAAGTGATGAGCAAAATTATTTTGCTGGATACATTGTTAATAATTATCACGGCGTGCCTTAATTAAAGTCACGGTTTACATGAATTTTCCTTGAAGGATATTTTACGGTTCCTATAGTTACGTGAGATTACGCAATTATGTTCTACTTGCAAACAAGACCATATAGCTGTAAATGTATGGCCGTAATTGAGATGTGGAGATCTGTGTGTGGACAAACAAGAACGTATACCGGTAGCCTAACAGAATGTACCTGCAGATCTGTGCATGTAGGTCATAGTTTTACATCATTTTGTGTAGATCTAGTGCATATCGTCTCGATACTGTACACCATATTGTTTGTTAGACGGGCAAGTTGTGTTTCTTGCTTAATAGACGATTGCACTAGGGTGAATTGCCTGCCGACCAAAGCTGATTGCGGATACTCAACAAAGAATTTTTATCACACAAGCCTCTGTATGTCAAAAAATGTTTCTCAGCAGTAATAAAATCTTGCTTTTTTTTGAAGACGTGACTTGATTATCGCCAACATAGGTAATGCTGGAGTGTGTTTTATGGAAAAAATAATGTTAACGGGAGAAGGCAGGGCCTTCAGTCATTGACGCTTAGTTTGAGCTAGTAAAGAAAAAGGTTGTGTATGTAATCTACCACATCAATACTATAATGGTCATGCGACAGCCAAAAAAAAGTTCTCAAGGATTCTACCGTGCGAAATGTACTTGATGACCTTCATAGAAAATACGTTATTGTTTCTGCGGACAAAGCTTCAAATAATGTAATATTTGTCTGCAAGAATTATTACTACCAGCTTCTTGTGGAGGAGCTTAATACTACAACATCAACTGCCGCAACATCAACGTATTCCAAAACGACCAATACTCCGGAGGAACTATTTAAAAAACGTCCGTCCTTTCTCAAACAGAGGAGTGTATCCGTACTTTCCCGTCACACCGATATACTGCAACTTTACTGAATTCCAGAAATGCGTAAATCTCCACACAAAACTCGCTTTATTGTGGGATCGACAAACTGTACCACCAAACTTGTATCTACTCTCTTAACGAAGGCACTACAACAAGTACAGGCATTTTGGAAATGTACTTTTATGCAACTGGAAAAAAATCAGGCGTCAACTATATGTGGATCCTTAAAAACTCAAAACGTCTCATTAAAGAACTAGACGCTGCAATACACGTACAGTATAAGGACATGTCCACTTGGGATTTCTTCACTCTCTATACTACAATTCCTGCTACATTAACGTCAAAGGCAACAACTCCTTCTTCAGCCTTGAATTTCTCATTAATAACATCTATGTGAAACTGGGGGAACCATATGTCAACAGTGGATAGGTATTACGAATATGTACAAATTATGCCCCTCTTTTGACGGACCTATACCTGTTCTCATATGAATACAACTATCTGCAGAAACTAGTAAGGAGTAACCCGCACTAGGCCCGATCTTTCTGATTCACTAAACGGTATATTGATGATCTGCTGGCTTTAAACAATCCATATACAGCAAAGACTGTGAAAGATATTTATCCACCTTCGCTGGATTTAAAGGAAACCACAGACTCTCCAGATGGTACATCTTACCTAGACCTATATGTGTGCAAAAGGCAAAGCGGTTTCCTCTCTCGCAGACTTTACGACAAGAGGGATAGTTTCAATCTTGACATTGTAAATTATCCTTACTTGGACAACAATATACCGAAGGGTCCTGCATATGGTGTGTACATATCTAGCTTTGTAGCATTTCTTAGATCCTGCGTGTTTCAATTTCAATCAAGGTCACAAGTTATTATTGCAAAAACTAGTGTGTCAAGGTTATTCCATCAAACTTCACTCCAAGTTTCTTAAGTTTTAAAATGAGTATAATTCTCTCGTAAGTAAATATGGATGCACGGTTCAGCATCTCTGGCACTCTGCTCCCTGAATGCGTTTAATTCCCCTAAGCCCTGGGCTAGAGGATGTATATTCATCATGTTGAATTAGATCGCCACTTATTTATATGGACAGTTGCAACCAAAGCGCAAGTGAGATGCATATTTTGTTATCGACGGCTGATTTTCTACAGTGGTGCACGATTTGAATACTGATTTAACTCAGTCGCCTAGAATATACCTTGCAACGTTCCTACTTCATTTAAAACTGTTGACCGCTTCTCTTTGTATAATTCAACCCTATTTTCGTACTTTATATACTTTCTTAGTTCTTTGGTAATTGTGTTATACGTCGTTTTGGGAATTGGCCTTGCGGTTATTGACCCGAAGCATCCTTACTGGTTGACGCGCAGATTCTGGTCAGTACTATTCTAACTTTTCATTTAAAGGCTTTAACACTAGCGTTTTATACGCCCCATAGCACCATGAGTTAACCAGAATTAAATATATACTTAGTGATGTTAATTGTATTTCTTAGGCTTCACTGGTCATGAATTGCTCAAAAGGCTGTGCAGTCATCACATTTAATAATCAATAACACGAAACCAATGCAAAGGGGCCAGGTTTTGGTGATGCTTAGTCTACCAACAAAACATCGATGGTATGATATTCTGAGAAGAGTTTCCGGACCAGGGTAGCTAGCCTATCTCATACAGAAAAAAAGTGTCTCTGTCACTTTTTTGCACTCTAAATGATTTTATCATTCGTTATCCAGAGTTCTAAAAGCGGTTTGATTAAATTTGCGGCCTATTGTCACTGTTTATTGATGAGCTGTAGGTCCTGGTTTAATGTTTTTGTCACGTTGCCGTTTTCCCCTCCTACACAGGGACATGCGGCCCGCCCCGACAGACACCCCTACAGACTGCTACACAACGGAAAATTCTCGCTCCTTATCAATGCCAAGTTTGTTGTGCTCAAGTCTATTTTCGGAACTAAAAGAACGCTAAGCAAAGTGAGTTGACTGGGACTGGGAAGACTTTCCTTGTGCTTTTGTACATTAGCCATTTTCAAGGTTTATCATTTTATTGTTGACTAGATACTCATGATCATTTCTGCCGATTAAAGTCATCAACATTTGAATTCTTTTCATTCTCAGGCAATCATAATCGATATAGCCGATCCAGTCATCACCTTTATTTTGGTTTTAATCGTCAGCCAATTATCCTCGATACTGTCGATTGGAATTGATGATCATATGTTTGTGGCTTCCTTTATTGGTCAGCCATCATCGATACTACCAACACAATCATCTTTGTGAAATGATTTTTTGAACTCTAAAGTGTCTTAAAGTGTACAGATGTCTCAGTAAGGCTTTTCTCCAGAATTTGTTTTTGCAAAATATTTGTACACCCGTGGGTGAGCTTTGGGAATCGAAGCGTTGCGAAAATGTTTTATAAGTTATAAAACACTTCTCATGTTTTCATTTGTAGGAGTATGCAATTACGCCATATTGATGTGTAGAAAAATAGAATGGTGGTGTCGTCCATTGTATTTTATTGCCACGGCTTGCACTTCCGGTACTCGGTAACTTCGTTGAATAGACATCCGGATGCATCTTTAGGGTATGCGCATTGTATGTTTGGGATGTTCACTTCATCTTTCCTCTGCGTGGCAGTTTTTCATTCCATTTATTTTTTTTTTGGTTGTCTTCTCCACTTGAGTACAGAATGATAGCGGCACAAAAAGCAAGACAAACTCAACAGTGCTCAACTGATTTAGGACAGGAAATAAATGTCACGTTTCTTTAGGTTACTTGATAGGCCTGTGCCTTTAATGTCCTGGCCCTGTCATAGTTTTGTCCCATTCCTCTTTATCCTGACCAGAGGCGACATTAAACTTAAAGCTCTTCAGTCAAGGTAAAAATGCAATTGAGACAATTGTTTTGTGCCTCTGGTTTGAATAGTAAATTTTGGTTTCAGAAATATGGGGGTCTAGGGTGTGTATTTTACTTTCTTAGTGACTGATTATAGTTTAATAATGTTTGAATACGACTGTAGCTGGCTTGATGGCGGCCTTACCTACAACCGGCAGCTTAAATACAGCGTAAAAGTAAGAGATTAACAAATATATCTCGAAGGCATGCATCTGTTTATCGGTTGGACGGAGAAGCTCCATGGAAAGGAAATAGGACTAACAGTTTGCAAGAAATGAATCAAAACCACTGAATTTATCACTCGTAAATATACGTAACCTAGAATTGCGAAACCGACCTAGACTTGAATCGTGTCGAAACAAGATAGAAAATAACAAGGTAACCTTAGTTATTTCAGAAGACGGGTGAAAACACACCTGCACGGCCGCAGTCATTTTTTATGTGCTTTTTGACTATAAATCAACTTTTATTATGGAAATTCTGAAGTATCAAACGATGCAGTACTAGGCTATGGGATACGCAATGTTACAGAAACCGGAAACACAATACCGCGTCACTTCAAGCACATATTGCCAAAAGGCAAACAAATGTCCGTTTGATATCTGCGGAAACAGGTGCCTCCTCGGCTTATCGCGCGTGCTTGGTTAATTTGGTATCTTTGGGATCCCATCAGTTCCCTCATTGTGTACTTTTTTCATTAATTTGAACTGTAAGATCTCGAAAAGCAACCTTACAAAAAATCCCTATTTTTATATACTTTAGATGGGATACTTGATCGCTGCATGTATACATTTGGTACAATGTTTTCTTTTAAAGGGTCGTTTTTACTAGCCTATCCCTACGTCTTTCTGTACCATTAAGAAGTCTAGCTGACAAGGGACCGTGTTGCGCATGACAGGAAAGGCAATTCCACCAGATTGTTGACACACCCATGTATAAAGCTGATCTCGTGCAGATGAAAAAATATGTACAGGGAATGAAAAATCAACCAAACCCGAAAGACTTCTGTACAACAGGGGAAGGATTAAAATGACTCGTAGTTTGAGTTTGAACAATGTATGGATTAGAATCCTTGTAACGTTGCCTTAGTATCTGGCATCATAGAGAATGCCACAAATGATTAGAAAGCCCGATGAACAGGCGCTGCACAATGCGCGGATTACTTTTAAATGTCAACGTTAATCTCCCCCTGCCACACCAAGCGTTGGGAGTAGAACTCACATTCTAAGGGATTAATACATTTCACGAATCTGCACTGAGTAAAATTCAAATATGAAAGAAAATGACAACGTCAATAAATGACAGTCTTTTATATGCCTTAATGTGTCAGTTATTTCAAGAATTCATTTTTACGCATTTTTCTCACTACATTCCAAGAAGTCATTTCGCTTTGCGGACATCCGATATAATCCGTGAAGGATTCATCTACTGAGTTTTATTAATGCTTTTGCACTGTTCGGAGAAACCCTTAGGTGCTGTTCAGGAATTCAGAATCAGTCTATTTTCGCCTTTCGTTTGACAATACACCTCCGAGGAAAAACGAATGACTTACTTTCCCCGAGCACGCGTGTTAAATTGACAACATACTGCTCTTGTACAACGAAGAAGCTTTTAGCACGCGAGAAGGTTCGACTGGCTGGGGAAGATATGAAGACACCATGAGAGAAATGCCCACCTATTACCCATTGACGGGCCTGCGTACACAGCGATGTTTATTCTCTTGTCGTTTTGAAAAAAAAAATATATATATATATGACTGTTTCGGCGTAGGAGTGAATGATCGATCGCGTTTAGGGATTTGTGTGCCCTTGTTTTCGTTCACGATTAACAATTGGACTTAATAATTTTGTAAAGACTCCATTATTTTGATATAACGTGTTGAAATGATATTATTAGTTGTACACAACTAGACTATACATTGATGATATAAACATATGGTACACAGTATAGCACGGTGTAAACAACCAAACGAAAAAAAAAAGAAAACACAGAAACGAAAAGGGGCTATTTAAAGTACCTTACCTGTTGTTAGAAATACTACACTAATTTCAAGCGATTTTGTTCAACTCGCAGTTTGTTTTTAAGCTTGTTGAATATGACAGTTAAATCACTGGATAATGTCATGGTGGTGATTGTTGGTAAAAACACTGACATTTTATCTGTTTTTTTGGGCAATGCACGTGATTTACCCGTCGTTACACATACCTTTGCCCATTATTCCTATTTGATTTACTTCATGTTTTGCGCCTTTCTCAACATTATGCTCTCGTTGCAGTTGGACAGAGGATGGGGTCCGGTAAGTCGTAATGCGATGTTAAATGTCTCTGAAATTCTGTGAAATCACAGACACACCTTGTTATATTGTATCTTTCCCTTCTTGTCAACGACGAGGTAACGCGTGAAAATAACAAGGTAACATACATTTAACAAAAACACAGTCCTGGGATAATTGCAGTGTTAAACTGGCGGATATTTACCTGCTGAAACTTTGCTCTGAACCAGCAAATAGGTTTGGAGTGGTAGACATCCTGGCCAAGAACGGAAAAACATATATTGAATATAATATTCATTTTTGCTAGGCCCGAGGCTTAGATGGCTGCCCGAAGGTATGTTCATGTCGTCAAACAGTGGTTTACAGTCCTGATTACAGGCTACACTTCTTGGAAAGCCGAGGCGATCGCATAGAGAAAAACTGTGACCAACTACGGCCCTGTTTCTCTTCTTTCAAGTGATCACACCATTATGGCGTGTTATTAGGGCAGAACATTAACGCTGACTCCTGATTTCTGACTCCTTGTCAGTTTAAAGTTTCTGACACACGAGGATATGTACCTTTGATTTATAGGTTCATCCAGATTTAAACCTCATTTGGGTCAGAGAAATTTATTCGTAAAAGTTATTTTTAAAATGCTTTTTTGAAAGATCAAAAAAATGAGCAATGAATAAAATGGGCAACCTACGCCTACTAGCTTTTCATGCATTGAAAGACCATTCCCACTGAAACATCGTAATATTATTTTGTCAGGCACATGTGAGATAACTCTTTACTTGGGGAATTTTCCAATTAGACTTCAGTTAACTATTCTAACTGATTCTAGGGATATCATATTCAGTGGAGCAATACCGAGTTACTGAGAAAAGTGGAGAATGTTGTTTGGACAGTTTCTTTCGCGTGATACCTCGTAAAAGGGGATATTTCCCCACTTCCCTTATCACTATACAAATAGTACTACCTGGCATCCGATAAAGTATCATTATTATTGCCAACCTTGGATATATAAACCCAAGTGCATCTAGAAAACCAAAATAATTTGTAACAGTTTTTTGTGAAACTGATTAAAATCGCCGGCACAAAGACGTATTCATCGATAAAACCATAACCTTTCAAACTTAAAATTACTCCTATACAGCCATTGCCAATTTAAGACAAGAGTCACGCCCAGTGTGTTTTTAAATTTTTTTTTATTTATTTAATAGGCGTTTTACCCCGTACTCAAGAATATTTCACTTATTTCACCGCCGCCAGCATTATGGTGGTAGGAGATCAGACAGAAGGATGCTTTTTTGAAAACCATTGCAGATAATTTTGTCATAGTGAGACAGAGGCCGGCACCACTTTCTCATGTAACCAACGCGATGCTATGCAGCATCGATATTAAACCACTATTAATGGCTTTATAAACACTACGTATCCAAATACGTGGCCTTGTTTAGAAGAATTGGCTTTGTCACAGAAAACGTGGTATCCTCTGTCGACGGCATGATCAATGGAGAAGTTATAGACTTAAACACGGCTACAAAGGTAAGGTTTGACGTACCAGGGAGTTTTTAGAGAGTAGTGTTTTTATTTTATCCTGCAATGACGCAGTTTGGGTGTCTATTATAAAGTTACTTTCTCGACGGTAAACTCAACCATACATCTGGTGCTATTGTAATAGTTGAAAGAAAATCGCAGGCTCTTTGTCTGTTGGACGTGCTTTCAGATCAGGCTCTGTTTATAAACCTTTGAACAAATATCCCTACGCGCCTGACGACCAAATCTCTACGACCTCCGTTTAAGGACTTCCGTGCCGTCTGTACGGATGAAGCCTGCTTTAGATAAACGACACACAAGATAACATTCAAGGAGAAATCAATGGGCCGAATCAACGTTTTGGGAATGGTTTGTCACTTAGCTGGCAATCCTATGCCGCCGATGTAAAGTAGTCCCTGTGTGCGATAAAAAGACTTGCCTTGATCCTATTTCATCAAGTCGTTGAGGACGAAGTTTCCCCTTGACGCCGAATAGAAATAAGCAGTAAGACGTCGCGGGAGTTGGGAAGGGGGCATCCAAGGAATACAGCCTGTCTTTTTTTTATCTTCAAGGTTTTCGGAATTTGGCATCTCTTCCTGGAAGAACCACGGGATGCCAAAAGCTCAGCTATAAATTCGGGTCACCGGAGACCTTTTTGCTCCATTCCAATGGCGTTGATGAGGGTCTGAGATTACGTATATCAGTCGATGATTAAGACTTCGCCAAACTTCACGTCTCTCGCCAAAATCATTTGATCAAATTTTTTTGCCATATTCGCTGTAGTCAATTTGCGGTTATACGCTAAGTATAGCAATATGTGTTCTTTTCCATATGGGGAGCCATTGCGGGACAAAGTTTTATTGGTTTATAATTCCTGTGTGTGTATGTGTGTGTTTTACTGAAAGTCACATTATTAAATGTTCTCTTTAATGTGTGGTATGGGAGATTTTGCAAGTTAAAGGCTTTCGTTGCTTGTCTGGGAAACACCCAATTCAATGATGGAAAGCTCCATTGTTCTTCTTTAAAGCTTCAAATTTTCCAAAATATAGTTGTTCACAAGACCGAAGAACGATATATTTTGACAAAGCCCTCTTCCGTTTTAAGTTGGTCCGAACATGGATATATGTCGAAAATTCTCCTATATTCTCATTAGTTGTGTTTTGGCACACTGTTGTATTAGCGGTCTGTGTGGACGGGGAATCTCTCTGGCACCATTTTACATGGTACACACACGTCCTTAATGGAACTGTATCCTGGTTGGCACAAGGATTATCCTGTGGTGATTTCCTAGTGGACTGGAATTATCGGATTTGTCTCTATTGATTTTTATTTGACGTCTGGGTTATTCTATATAGCAAACTGTTAATAACCCTTAAAGCTTGCTGTACCGATTTCCACTGGCTGGGAAGATATAAACGTGATGGGTTTTAATTGGCCATCGGTTTACTTCCCATTGACTCCCATTGGTTTAAAGAATATCTGTATAAATTTTGCAGATTTTGTCAAATTATTCCATACATGATGAAAATTCAATTGACTACCAAATCAAATCCTGTATTGATTTTCGATTGGTTAGTTGGAGAATGAAAGCCTGGAAGTGTGGATTTAAAATCAAGGAAGAGACACAGCACTTCGCCAACTGAAAGCCGAATATTGACTATTAGTTTGGATGAGTCAACGATAACTTTGGTGTCTAGAATCTTCTGGATTGTGAAGGGGCATGAAGGCCTAAATCTGGGAATGCTGGGACATGACCAATCTAGACAGACGTGACCCAGGCTTGTGATTAATGATATCGGACTATCTGTATTCAACCGCAACGGCGACGAATTTTAATAATTTGTGGATCGTAGTAATGTGAGAACTGCCATCATAATTTGTGGATCGCAATAATGTGAGAACTGCCATCATAATTTGTGGATCGCAATAATGTGAGAACTGCCATCATAATTTGGGGATCGCAGTAATGCGAGAACTGTCATCATAATTTGGGGATCGCAATAATGTGAGAACTGCCATCATAATTTGGGGATCGCAGTAATGTGAGAACTGCCATCATAATTTGGGGATCGCAGTAATGGACGCAAAAGACAACACTGCAATTCTTTTACGCAATTCTGCCAATGTCGCTATTATTTCAGCATTTACATGAACAGTCAGAATAAAGCCATAACCGAGGTAATTTGAGCAGAGGCGGGGTTTCACTGATCACGCGTGACAATTTACGCTCTGTATACTGCAGTCCTGTATAATACAGGAGTGATGACACGTGCCAACCGACAAGGTAATTAGAGTGCATGTAAATTCTTAACAACGCTCCAAATGTATAGCCCATGACATACTGTGTGCTTTATACTGCTGTTTGGGTGAAGAGTGGGATATACAGTACCTGAAGGTGTAAAGGTTTACTGGTTGTTACTATTGCAATGTAAAACAGTACCATTTCAAGTAATAAATGCCTTAATTCATCTTATAAATATAAAATGGTTACTGTAAAAGGTAAACATTTACATAATATGTGCAACACATAATAATGTATGTTTATAGCAGTGACAAATATGAAGGGAGCGTTGAGGACTGTTTAATTATTGTAAATTATTCCACTTAACCGAGGGCTGTTGAAGCATTCGTGGGAATTACCAGTTTGAAATCCGAATACCATTTCATCCCTGGAATATCGACGAACTTCCATGCATCATTCGAAACTGATAACTGCTTCTTTTTCTTAAATGTTACAAAATTTCTTTACTATTTTTATGTTATTTCTTACATCAGGTCATTTTTGAAAATGGGCTTGATGATTATCCCCCTAACTTCTCATCGTGGTTAACGTTATATTTGATTCTCAGATTTACGATATTTATTAACTCAAAGCTGCGCGAGAAATTACATCAGTTTGACCCGAGAACATTTAAAACATTAAATGTAGGTGTGACCACCAATCACGTTGCGAGCTCACAGTCACGCGCCCGATGAAACATTAATTAGTCATCAAATTTAGCAGAGGCACATGTTTAGGATAAGTAGTGGAAGTGGAGAGCTGATAAAAGAGAGACACATAATCTGCAGATCTCTACCATGATCTTTATTCCATACCTCACTCCCCATCATTACAAATTTCTGGAATTGATTGATTCGCATATGAATATGCAAGTATCTGTCAAGGATCACCAACTGTGTAACATTACAAACTAGCCCGATGCTGATTATTTCTATTTCCATGGACCATCATATGGTACAAATCTCTATGTCTAAGAGTGAAATTGACGCTATATATACATCAGTACAGTTAACTCAAACTCTCGTGAATCATAGTTGGTAAATATTCCATCTGTAAAATACCCGCCAGAAGTTCCTGTGCCGATTTGATGTGACGACTTGTGCTGCCTTGACTGGTTTGCACGAACTTCTGAGCATTTCCACGTAAAACGGTATACTTCGACTAGATTTCAGCCCTTTTGCCGAGAAAGGTTTGCGTCAAAGTAAGTCAAAAATGTTTACGTTGATGTTCCCGTAATCATTCTCAACAAACTTACTGTTAAAACTATTCTCGGTCACAAAAGCAACAGTGCATAAAATTTCTTGAAATTGAAAGAAAAAGTGCCAAAAACATCGGGATACGTCGAGATATGAACCATGTGTCACTCTTATCACGTGACAATTATTTAAATCCGCGGAAACTCTGATCTGCCCGTTTTATATCTCGTGAGATGAAAATCTAACGCAAGCCGTTGCAAACATTAACCGGTTTAGTTTAAAAGACAACAGTATGCCAAGCCAGATGTTAACGAACGTCACGAAATGATTGGTATACTTGTCACAGGATTATGTCAACAGGAAGCTGGAAGTCTCATGCACTATCTCTGAAACACGATCACAGTATTTGTCCGACGTCCCAAACACTCTCAGGACATCAGTTATCATCCTCGTTCTGCTAGGTATTAAACTTCCGAAATTTCAGTCCCACTCTGTTTCATCTGCTTATCTTAATGTGACGTCTGTACCTCGATGTCAACAATCATTGATTACAATTTAGTTGCTACTGGGCCTGGAAAGGTAAATACAATATTACAATAGATGCATGTGTAAATTGTAAGAAAAATTACGTGTATATCAACGCACAATTTCTTTCTTGATTTAAGATATAACAGGCAAACAGACGTGAGGTTCATGCATTCTTCGTTACTTGGTTTTTACGGAGGTTTTATATGTGAGCATATATTTAATAACAGATTGGTGGAAGCTGCAAGACGTATCTGGTGCTCTCTCAGACTGAGGCCTGTTTGAACTTAGGTCTCTTCTGATCAGTCAGTCATGAGCTGAGGATCACATTGCTCGTGTCTCTATGGCTACGTGTATGTATTTAAACATAAAAGACTGCAAAAAGGCGCACTATCTCATTGCTGAGAACAGGTAGCACCAAATGGCGCCAAAAACGCATCCGTCGGAAATTGTTGAGCGGCAAATTGCTGCGCACCTAATCTGTAAGATAGATCAAAGTTAATCCGAGTAAGACAGGATACACTTATATGTGGCTTCTGTTACCCACGTGACATGACAGAAAGGTGTGCTCGTCACACTTAGGATTTCAGCTAGAGCTAACTACCTATTAGTGGTTATTACTCTTATGAATTAAGGTGCATTTCCTGGTTAATTTTACGCGCAGTGTGGCATGCACTCGGTGACACTGTACGCCTCAGGTGGAACAAGTGAGAACGATGAGATGGAATTATTAGCGTGGGACGGAATGAAATGAAAAGCATGTTGACCCATTAGTAACACGTTTTTAGTGCGTGGATGTACACTTGGCGTGAGGGAGGAAGGGGGTCCTCTGTGGCCGGGCGGCGTAGCACGCCAGCACGCCGCTGATCCAGGAGCCTTTCACCGTTGCGGTCGATGTGAGCTCAAGTCCTGTTCATGGCAAGGTCCACAGCAACCTGCGGATGATCGTGAGATTTGCGTTTTACGCCGTACTCAAGAATATTTCACTTATACGACAGCGACCAGCATTATGATGGGAGGAAACCGGAAACCAGGGGAAACTCACGACCACCCGCAAGTTACCTGGTCGACCTTCTCAAGCACCGCCGGAGATGAAGGCAGCATTAGCTGGACTTGAACTCACATCGACGGCATTGGTGAGAGGTCATTGCACCGCGCTGGCAAACTAACCACCTGGGCCACGTATGCCCCCATAAGCAAAATAGGTACATCGAATGAAGAGATACTTAGTCAGGTCAGACTGCACACATGCTAGTCTTCTCTGAACTAAACTTTCTATATGTTACTAACTTTTCTTAAATTTGTTGGCGGCAAGAGGAAAATGGACATTGCCAAACTATGTTTTTATGTCTTTAAATACTTTCTTCAAAGTCGAGATCGTCTCCCTATGCCGAAAATCTATACATCACTAACCATAATCCAAAGTTAGGCAAAGTCCCAAAAGTTGTGTTGACTCAAGAAACGATATCTTTTGAAATTTCCGACATTTGCCTACGGCTCTGATGTATATTACGGTGCCTTTCCGGACTTAGAGACTTCTTTTGTTGACTTTTGCCCTTGCACCACACACACAGCGCTATTACGCATGTCCGGAACACTAACGTATCACTTTCAGTTGAAAAGATTCCATGGCAGACAAAGATGTTTATCATGGGCCTTTCGATTGCTTCGTCCCTGGTGAAATAACACTACTTTATTTAACCAAGACGATATTGTTCCCACACATATTGTGGCCAAGTTTAGGTCATCTTTTACGTGAAGGTAAAGATTACCCTGTGCTTAATTCCCAACATAGACATAACCAGTAATGAGTGAAATATTCAAAAATAAAACTAACATCTTGTGCTAATAACTGAGCTTTCGTGATGTGAAATGTTCTGGGCTACTTGGGACAAAATGTTCAGAACACCCGTAATCTGTTTCATGTCGTAAAGTTACTCGGGCACATTGGTGTTCCTTAATACTATTTATGTAGTAAATTTGCCCACTTCAACCTCAAAAAATACAAGCTCTAACTTACAACATCGTACCATACCCACCACAGTTTGCACTTTTCTCTTGAACATATCAACAAGCCGACATAGCATGACCACCATTTTTGAGCTGTGGTTGCTGGAAGTCATAACGAATTTTGACCTTGGTAACCTCCTAGAGGGGTGGCTAGTAGCACTGAGCGAAAGCCTAAGTTCTGCCTTATTCAACACAGGTAAAATTCTGATATATTTTTTAATAAGTGGAAAGCAATGCAGATTTTTATATGGTATCAACAACCTAAATTGTCTGTGTGGCAGTATTATCGAATGCGTACTCCTGTCTTCAGTTCGGAGGAGAATCTTGTGCCCAGTTGGCCGGGTTGCGCATGTGTGACATTAAGAAGGAGGCTAGGACAAAGAGGGAAATGTTGAAGGACATGATCACAATGTTTACCAGTGAAAACGACCTTTAAAAGGCAACAGTGATACATTTGTTTTGATACGGTCTGAATGACAATTGTGTCTTAGATTTAGAACCTAATTTGTACGTTGTTAACACTAATTATTTCTGTTAATATAAATTGATAACCGCTTTCCTCTGACATTACACGGTTGTTATGCGCAAGTGATCTTAACGTTTAGTAACACATAAACCTCCATCCACGAACACAATTATGTGGTATACGATTTATTTATTTTATGTGATTGGTGTTTTACTCTGTACTCAAGAATATTTCACTGATACGAAGGCAGCCAGCATTATGGTGGGTGGAAACCGGGCAGCCCGGGGGAAACCCACGACCATCCTCAGGCTACTGACAGAGGTGGTATACGAAGTAGCAGACAACACGTTGTGTGTGTGAATTGTTTTCGATCATAATACCAGATAAATCTCTGCTGATATGCTTTTCTGTAAACTATACTTAGAGTAACCTTAACAAAATTACTCCAGTTGCTCCACGTCCACAATACTGACAATAAAAAGCAGTCCATGTTTTATCCTTTCTTGTCATGTGTTTCTGTGTAGAGGCGTTTATTAAAAATGTTAAACCATTCAAATTCTTAGTGTGCGTTTCTCTTATCTAACATTCGGTTTTTATGGACTTAAACAAGTCGCAAGTGCTGAATTTCGCGACTCATTTGGGCAGCGACAAGAAAATTTACTCTTGTGTGTAAGCCCGCAGCCTAGATGCACTTTATCGTCGGTGACGCTTAGCCATCGTGTGCAATCTGGAGCGCCATCGAGTGACGATCAGCACGGTAATGCCTTCACTCTTCCTCCCTCCCCTGCCATAATACCCCGTGTACTACCCGATCAGTGATTCTGGGTGCGGGCTAAAGTCTCCACTGCGAGCTGACTCGAGCACACGACTTGACAAGGCAATTTCCTGATGACGCTACCCCGACGAGCAGTTTCCTTTGGAAAAACCGTTAGACTGAATCTAGACCAAGTTGAGCCTTTAATGCATTACGAGCCGTAGGCTTTTAAAGGATGTAGCTGAGACAAGCCCGCCTGAGTGGTTGGACCTGTAACATTGTCTGACGAGCTAAACGACACATTCACCTTTAGTATATAAAACCATACGACATTGCATGAACCACGGTTTTGTTATTTTGCATTTTTTTTTTTACAAAAAGCAAACAGCATTTGTGTGTTAAGGAGATGCACCAAACACTAATGACATCTTAACTACGTCACACACAACATCCAAATTAACACTTGTGGTTTGTAGAATTCAAAGGTATGGAAGCCGGATAAGGCCGGCAATGGCACGAAGCGATGGTACGATGGCACGAAGCCATGGTACGATACTAGTACAAACCATGCTAGCAACATGTGATAGTTTCGTGCCATCGTGTGATCGCTTCGTGCCATTGTGTCATCCCTTTGTGCTCTCATGCGATCGCTTCGTGCTATCGTACCATCGCTTCGCATCATCATGACTTCGCTTTGCATAATTATGTCATCGCTCGTCGGCAGATGGAACGATGGTACGATTATGTCCTCATCCAGCTTTCATACAACTGTCACGGATACTTTTTTGTTATAGCTGACTGCTTTGCTAACTACTTATCACAGGAACAATATTGCCTGGCCAATGTTCCAAAAATGTCGTACATGTACGATAATCGCACATATGCAACAATAGTACCTTAAATATCTCAAACGCCCGCTTTGTGAACTGGGCCCACCATACGTATTCATACAGAGAAATAAAAGACCTACACCGCAGTCCTTATACAAATGATGCGCTGACACAAAAGTGGAAGACATGCAAGTGGGATACTTCATTTATGAAGGGGCTGGGGGGTGAGGGGCGTTATATGCGACTTTTTTGCAAGGTAAGTTTTTGACAGCAATTAGGTAGCAATCTGCCTTCTACAAATAATATTGTAGATGTTCTAATTACCGTACAAATTTGTATTTCTCCACGAAAACGATTACGCGCGGTCATGAGTGTAGTGCAGGTGTTAACAAAAAGGTATTTGAATTGTCATCTAAGCACACAGGCAAACAATAACTCAATGATCATTTCAACATATAGCAATATTAGACACGCCCAGCAATGCTGCATTCTTGTTTTCTATCTGATCGAGTACGCTGAAAGGACTGACTTAGCAGCGGATTTGCCGCGAATCAAACATACAGAAAGCTTTCGAATCGAAAGTCAATGGTGTTAAAAAAAGACCCTGTTTTACGCCATTGTTTACGATGTGAAAGATCTTTATGTCTGCGAAGGAGTTCAGAAAAGCACAAAGTGTACATAAAGACAACTAAGTGATAACGAATAACGGTTGCCTAGCAAACTATCAGCTTATGGATTGACGTTTTCAGCAAAAGCCTATCTATTCGTGTCGAATACTCACACGATCCACTTGAAAACGGAGTGTTTTCAATGGATTGCAAGAGCTGTTGTTTTCCAGACTTTATGGTGTGTGTATTTTATTTCTGGCGCGTTTTCCGTTTAGTGTTGAGTCTTTCGTTATTGCGTATTCACAGAATAACACAAGAGGCAGTCATGTTTGTAAATCCGCTTCGATGGTCAGATAATTCTTATAGTAAACCTACGTCAAAATGTTACAAAACAATGTACTAAAAAAATCAGAATTTCAAATGTATTTTGTTGAGCTTAATAGTAAACCATGAATAATGCATGCGTTGTATTTAGACAGTTGACGTGATATTTTTTCTGACGACTTCGTTGTTACACAATTGAAGACGTTTTCCACAAAAACAGTGCCATTAGATGAGAGGTGAATGGAAATACTTGTAAGTATAGGGTTTGTTTGAAGATACCGTATGCCAAAATCTGTTTCATTTGCAACTTGTAGACAAGGCAGAAAAGTTATGTATAAGTTGGAAGACGCTATATACGTGACTTTAAAAAGGTTTATCCTATTCTGAGATACGGTCATAATTTAATTATTACATGCTTTGAATGATGTTCTACAAATATTGTATTGCCCAATAGGTTAGAACTCTGAAGTCTAAGTTCAAAGAACGGAATAATAAAGCACAACATTAAAGATTAAGCTAAATGTCAAACGAAAACCCAACATCCCGCTACAGTTAAGCTGATTGAGTCTCTTGTAAGTTTTTTTTAACAAGGATATGGAATAAGCCTTGAGGCTGTTAAATAGAACTTCTGACATTAATCTTAGGTGAATAGGTATTCTAGCCTCAAATGAGTTCATTAGTCGATCAGATTATAAATTATCGATAACATACCTAATCTAGAGTTGAACAAGGGTGTGGGTAAGATGGCTGTCTTTCACTCGTTAGAAAACACGTTATGTATGTTCGTTCAAGCGTTGACGACAATGATCGGTTTTGCGCAGCTCATATGACCGTGGAATTCGTTGGACTTCACATCTCCTCCACCTACTTCCAAAATGATATCTCTCTGTAGGTCGAATGCTGAGCGTCAAATGTGGAAAGGCTTTTCACTTACTTGCCACGATTTACTGCTGTTTTTTTTTCTCAACCATTTAGCACTTTCGAATCAGTAAAATATTCTTCATCATGCGATGTAAAGCCCAACCATATGAAGAAATAAACAAATAGAATTTATGCTACCTTTTGTCTTTATATTGTCACATTACGAGGGTATCAATTTGTTTATATATTTCCTGACGCTTATGGGGGGTCTCCGTGGCTCAGTTGGTTAGCGCGCTAGCGCAGCGTAATGACCCAGGAGTATGTCACCAATTCGGTCGCTGTGAGTTCAAGTCTAGCTCATGCTGGCTTCCTCTCCGGCCGTACGTGGGAAGGTCTTTCAGCAACCTGCGGATGGTCGTGGGTTTCCCTCGGGCTCTGCCCGGTTTCCACCCACCATGATGCTGACCGCCGTCGTATAAGTGAAATATTCTTGAGTTCGGCGTAAAACACCAATCAAATATATAAGTAAATAAATCTCTGTAGGTCGAATGCTGAGCGTCAAATGTGGAAAGGCTTTTCACTTACTTGCCACGGTTTAATACGGTTTGTTTCACCCATAGAATTCAGCACTTTCGAATCAGTAAAATATTCTTCATTATGCGATGTTATATGAAGAAATAAACAAATAGAATTTATGCTACCTTTTGTCTTTATATTGTCCCATTACGACGGTATCAATTTATTTATATATTTCCTTACGCTTATGAGCTCTGCTGGAATTTGCCTTGAAAGCACAATGCCGTTGGTGAACATGTCTAAGCTGATATATGCTATGACGAATGAGCGTTGTGCCGTTATAATCGACATAACGAATTGATTTTCAGTTCAAGAATACTTGTCATTAAAGCGCATCTTTTGTTTATGTTTATAAAAAAACATCACTTTTATTTTTGTGATGGACAAAACGCACACAATGAGACAACTAGAGGCAACTCGATGCTACCTATATCAGTTTTAACCAATCAAAGTGAGTTATTTCAGTAACCCGAGAACGCGGCTGTTTCCGTTTAAGTCACGCAAACCTTGCTTTGCCTTTAGCCTTACGCTTGTAGAGTACGAGTGACGATTTATCGTGCTTCCAGTTTATCTTTTAGTTGGTGAGTATGTTCTATTTCCTAATTAGTATCTCTGAAAAGATCCAAAGTTATATACCTCAGCTTAAAAGCAAAGTGACAGAAAATGTAGACGGTTTTCTTGTTTATTCTTATACCTGTTCTTTTCATCAGAACATTTAAACTGGCTGTAGAGTCGGATCATTCCCTCATCAACCTACAAACACTTGTAGCCTTCTCTGGTAAAAAATCATGATACTTACGCTAAAGCATTCATAAAATCGGTACCTTTCTTAATTCCGCTAGGCGCTAAGTAGGCCTGTCTGTTACATCAGCTAGTCTTGTCGCGAAATGGTCATCAGTATTTAACAACCACCCCGAGGTACACCCAAAAGACTGGTCCACAAGCTATGTGAAACTGTATTCTGTAAATGTTCAGTTTGAGTGTCGGGTTCCGTCTTACCCACAGTCAGACTGTTTTCACTGTGACTAAATGACAAGTAAATCTGCCAAAATTGAGGACAAACAAAATTATTTTGACGAAGTAGCTCTGGTTGTCTTGACATATCCTTCCACAAGTTTCAGAGGTGTTCTGTTGAGTCGGCTCCTCATTTGACCACCATGCTCTGTTGCATATTAATTATTACAACTACAACAAGAAAACTTGAGCCAGTAAAGACAATTCCTGAGAAGTTTATTTTGGAATTGTTTGTGGTTACAGAAGTCTACTTGTGGTTTGTACACGATTTTGTCACGCAGATACATTTTTATCACTGTTACACTTTAATGTTACTCTGTTTTCGTTATACCTTCGTTTTTTACGATAGTGTTTTCCCGATGGAAAAGTGAAGTGAAAAAGAAAGTCCATGGATTTTTTTTTAAGTCGTTAAAGTTAATAACAGGAGTATATGAAACAGTTACTCATTTGACTCTACAGGCTTGGGAACTATAAAGACATGTGTGATAAGGCAAAGAGCTGATACGAAAGCATGGTGAGGCATGGTAAGTTTTAAGGTAATCTAATAACTGAGGTTCATTATATTCATGTTAAGATCTTCACTGTAAGTGTAATCTGTTTGGTGAAATCTGTTATTAGACACAACGAAAAACAGATGGAATGTTTACAATGTATCAGTCAGAGGATATAGAGCACTAATGTCACGGCAACTTATCTGGAGATAAGTACGGTTGTATTCCTCTAGAGGCAATTCTGACTACTATCACATCATTCATTACTCTTACAAACGACAGAAATACCCTCCTTACTCGAAAATACCCGGTGAATGTGCAAAACTGACACAACGGAAAACATTGGAGGAAAAGGAGGATGGATTGCTTGAGAAATGTAGCGAACACTGTTATGGCAAAGTCTGGAATGTGTGCAAAATTCGAAACCTGTCTGCTAGCTCGCGCTGGCAGTAAAATATAAGGACAGAACGATGTTGTAAAATGACTTGTACTTGACAAAAGATATCGCCTATATGAAAAGTTACCACTGCGTTACCAGAAGACGACCTTGAAAATGTAAACGTTCGCCCATATACCGGTACCCATACATTTCCACTGCAAGCGAAGTTTGATAAAAATAAATACCCTTACTAACCTATAAAAGTTTTACCGGAAAAACATTTAATCTACATTAAAATTATCTCCTTCAAAATTGTCTCCTGTAGCAACTTCATTTGGTTGCCAACGTATTTATGACATGATAGCACAGGTTGATGTCAGTTTTAGGAAAAACAGCAGCATTGTTGCTTTTTAGTCTGGTCCATTTCTGAAATACCACGGCTTAATAAATCAAGAGCAAAATCACAATAAAATTCGACACATTTGAGATATTTAAAGAAAATTAGCTACACTCTGTTCCAAAAAACCATGCCTACTTACTCACTTACTTACCGTTAGGTTAGGACAGTTTGATCACCGTGTTTGGCCACTCCAGAGCTACAAGAATAATATGTTGCTTTACTTAAGACCACCAACTTTTTACTCTGCTTGACACTTCATGAATTGAAGGCAATTTAGTAAGTATAATTAAACTACTAATTTTTATTATTTAATGTTATTAACGTTAAATGCTTAAGTGCGTCTGTAAAAAGCCGAAAAGTTGCACAAAATCATCGACGACGGTTCATATGGACTCTTCGACTGCACCGATCAATAATAAAAAAAGAATTGTATTCGAATGGTTTACGTGATGACATTTTAGACGCTGGTTTTTATCTCTTCCCCTTGAAATAAGGCCTTTCCAAATCACACCGTCTTCTTCGGTAAAACAATGCTGGTCGTTAGAGGCTGACATTTCTGTATCACGCCTGATAGATCAGGCTATCTTCTCGATGTAACATTTAACAATACGCCTGTAACAGAGAGAGACTTGAGGGAAACTGATAGAAAACTAGAGGTATTAGTGGTATCTTTTACTTCCGGTCGGCCTGTCCGGTCATTCTTGGGTAGCTGTGCTCAAGTCCGCCTCCCGCCGTGACCGGAACGGTCAGGTGGCTACATTTAATGAGATGAATTGTTGTAACTAGGTCATCTTCGTCATATGCATACTGAGACCATCGTTATATACCGGAAGTACACTATCACATCTCGTGGTCACGTGTTCACGTGTACTGAGACTTCCGGCTTCTTCGCAAACTACTTTCCGCTGACATTAGATTGATTTGTGTTTACGACAACCAAGCCGTAAAGAAAATATTTTAGAGTAATGTAAGTTTGAGCTCACATGTGTTTACTTAATGTCTTCATAAAATGTCGAGCGAGCACAGTTAAATTGATTTACCTTTAAATGTTTTTATTTCTTAATTAATTTGCCGATTTATTGATTTATTTGCATTGAAGTATTTAGCAATTATATAACAAATGAAACATCTGAGATACCGTTCATATGGGCGAATTTAATTTGTTCATACTTCTAGAAACTTGAAAAGCACTTCTCCTCTCAACGCTAATTCAGAGATTATCACATCGTTAGACTAATGAATACAAACCATTACTAAAGTTAACAGATCTTAACATATTCAAACCATGCCTACCGCGTGGTAGGATGTGGACCAGACAATGGATTTGGTGCGGATCAGGTATCTACGCCCCCCCCCCCCCACCCCCACCCCCCCCGTTTTCCCGGAGAGTCTATGAGGGCATTAGCATCTCCCTGGACACAACGATCAACGACCCAGTTATGATTATCTGGGATGGTGGTCCATTTACTGCCATACCATGGAAGAATATCCGCTTCAGGAAGTACCTTCCGTATCCCAAGAATCGAGTCAAGCTTACAAGGTTTCGCTTCGCCAGATTTGTAAGCATCCGTAGATGACGAATCTGCGTCCTAGGACGTAGACATGTACAATAAATACCGTCACAAGACAAGTGCAGTATATTTGCTCGGTTTTGCTTAAACATAATTTTGCTTGATTTCGGTTCTTGTTGGTTCAACGGCGAGTGTATTTGACTCATTGTACTGACGATGTGTAATAGATTCTAAAAGGTGGAATATGGCTTTGTGAGTGTGTATTAAACTCGTTTTATAGGCGATGTATAATAGATTCTAAAAGGAAGAATATGGCTTTGTGAGTGTGTATTAAACTCGTTGTACAGACGATGTATAATAGATTCTAAAAGGTGGAATATGGCTTTGTGAGTGTGTATTAGACTCGTTGTACAGACGATGTATAATAGATTCTAAAAGGTGGAATATGGCTTTGTGAGTGTGTATTAAACTCGTTTTATAGGCGATGTATAATAGATTCTAAAAGGAAGAATATGGCTTTGTGAGTGTGTATTAAACTCGTTGTACAGACGATGTATAATAGATTCTAAAAGGTGGAATATGGCTTTGTGAGTGTGTATTAAACTCGTTGTACAGACGATGTATAATAGATTCTAAAAGGTGGAATATGGCTTTGTGAGTGTGTATTAGACTCGTTGTACAGACGATGTATAATAGATTCTAAAAGGAAGAATATGGCTTTGTGAGTGTGTATTAAACTCGTTGTACAGACGATGTATAATAGATTCTAAAAGGTGGAATATGGCTTTGTGAGTGTGTATTAAACTCGTTGTACAGACGATGTATAATAGATTCTAAAAGGTGGAATATGGCTTTGTGAGTGTGTATTAGACTCGTTGTACAGACGATGTATAATAGATTCTAAAAGGAAGAATATGGCTTTGTGAGTGTGTATTAGACTCGTTGTACAGACGATGTATAATAGATTCTAAAAGGAAGAATATGGCTTTGTGAGTGTGTATTAGACTCGTTGTACAGACGATGTATAATAGATTCTAAAAGGTGGAATATGGCTTTGTGAGTGTGTATTAGACTCGTTGTACAGACGATGTATAATAGATTCTAAAAGGTGGAATATGGCTTTGTGAGTGTGTATTAAACTCGTTGTACAGACGATGTATAATAGATTCTAAAAGGTGGAATATGGCTTTGTGAGTGTGTATTAGACTCGTTGTACAGACGATGTATAATAGATTCTAAAAGGAAGAATATGGCTTTGTGAGTGTGTATTAGACTCGTTGTACAGGTGTTGTATAATGGACTCTAAAACGTGCAATTTGGCTTTCTGGGTGTGTATTAGACCCGTTGTATGAGCGTTAGTGCATTTTATAGTCTAGGTTATAACAGTACGGAACATAAAAGACTATTCTCATAGAAAACGCCTGCCAAGATATGGCATAAGACCATGCAAGAAACTTCTGGCTAAAGTCATGAATTATTGTCTATCCTGACTAACTGGAGAGAATATTCCCATTTTTATCCTCTAATTGAGTAGATATGGTGCACCAAAAAGATTGAAATGAGTACGGAATGAAGATGTTCGTCTACTGATGTGTCAGCCACGAGGATTTCGTACAGGCCTTCTTATTAATGCTATCGTTTTCCCTTCAAAGAGATCAAGTTATAAACTTAAGAAATCACTACCAACGAGAGAGGCTCACATAAAAAGGCTGCACAGACTTTTCTTGTGGCACCGTAGGCCAGACGGTACGGGTCAATACCAGAACCAAATTGGTAGAAAGCCGTCGTAATTGTTGCCATCATGAACTGTCGGATAATCACGTGACGCTACTCTGCTGTCCGATAGGCCGCAGAGGTTGTCAAGGGGTCCGCCATGTTGCATTTTATCTCAAATAGAGAGCGGCTTTCCGAACGATCCGGAACAAAACCGGTGGTTTAAACTCGTTATTGCTTAAGTCTGGGGTGGAAGTAATCACCACTTCACGTTCAGACTTGTCACACGATACTCGTTGGATTGGTCATAATCCATAAAACAAATTACCCCGTGTGTTTTCACTTCTATCAACCCGACCGCCTGGAAAATCTGTCCCAAGCTTGTTGGCCGTTAAAGAGGCTTTGTTCACCAGTGCGAAAAAAGATCAGCATCGAAATGCAATTAGTCTATCCTTCTGTTATAAGTACTGAACATAGCTTTATAGTGGTACGCCTGAATAGACCCTCTCTTTTCACGCCAACAGTTCCATTTTCCTAAGCCAAAGAATGTCTTTTTTCTGTTACGTATAACTTTCTCTATGTAGCTTATCTACAACGGGTGTAGCATCGGATGTTAGTTTAATTTGTGCCACATCATGACGACGATGATTTCTCCCTTTCTGAACGGTTCCAAGAGAACGATTAAAAAATAACGGCCAGTCTAGCTCGCGTTGATATTTCCCAAAAATAAGGTTGAATAAGGGTAAAAGAATAAAGTTAAGAATAAAAAGAAATTAGTCTATCCACAACCTGTCATAAGAATTGTTAAAACCGTTAGCACGTGCATGTCACGCGCATGCATGTCGTGCACCTGCCCGTGCTTAAATTTGGATGTGGTGTATTTCAAAAGCCAGCCCGTATATAGTTTCCTCCATTGATGTCTCAACCTTATGGATAAACCCTTTTATCTAATTAAATATATTAAATATTAATAGCTGTGGCTTATTTTTGTAGAATGTTGCATTCAACGCTGCCATCAAGGTGAGGTCGCCACGATATGGCTGAAATATTGCCGATGTGGCGTAAAGCCATAATCATTCATTCATTCATCAAGGTGAGGCCATCAGTCACGTGACAGTATACACTATAACCAGGTTGGCAGGGTTAATGTTTGCTCGTTTAGCTGGATTGTGAATATAGTCGACCAAAGCAAAAGTACCTTAAAAGTGTTTCACTTGGCTGAGAATGGAATTTGAACCGTCTTACTAATATATAAAGAAAAACACTTACGTATATTGGGCAAAATTTTACTTATTCTTTGTTTTCCATTTGTACTGTGTCTGTAATTTTGTGCAGACTTGCCCTTGGCATTGATCTAGCGTATACTCGCCTAAGATGTCCGTTAAATTCAATTCGTACACGAAAATTCGATGTTGATACATTAACATAATCAGGAGATAACAGGACATGCTCACGAATTCACAACCGATACTACGAAAGGTAAGGTGTGTTGCTTTGTGAACGGTTATATTGTTTTCATGCTATTATTTGTTAAATGTGACGTCAACCAAGAATTTGAGTAATTCTAGACCAATAACGTCTGTTGTATTGTAGTTAACATAACTGCTCCTTTTTACCTAATTCCACCATGGCCATGGTGCTAGAGGGTGTTCAAATCGTTACTTTGTAAGCACTGACATGAATATTTTACCCGTTACATGTGACCATTTGTCAACTATTACACGGTGGTCGCTCTTTGCTTGTACTACCCCATGTAGTCTATATATAACAGTGAATTTCACACTGCTTTAAAACCCATTGACGCTATCTGGCGATTTTAATGCGGAGTGTTTAACGATTGTACGTTTGGCGATGTTTATTTCATTACCACAACACGACGAGTGAAGAGAACGTCAACAAGCTGTGCGTGACGAAATTACAATATCCCGCAGGCTGTGTTTTGAGTGTCATCTCGTAGTTGGCCCAGTGATGATGGCCACATCTAGTATTTTGATGTTCCCCATACCGTGCGTTCTTTTCTTTTATGTGCAGGTTTAATTTTGTGCGGAATCCTGTTCGAAGATTCCTTAGGATTTTTGTTACAGTGAGGAATACAAAAACAGGACCTGATTAAAATCCTTTCGCATTACAAATGATCGGGTCACGGACTTGACGTTCATTATCAGCCGTTTGTAGCAAAAATTAATAAATGAATCACTTGAGTTGAGCAAGAGTGTGTTTCGAATAACTGATTGCTACTTCGGTTGCACGGGTGTAATAGTACGGTCGTTACATTCACAGTTATGCACCCGACTCTGGGCTGTTTTAATCTGTATTGTAACGATATCGCATGAACAGCAATTCAATGCATGCAATATTACCACAGTAATTCCAGTTGTATTCTTTGGCAGGTATTAATGCGTGCGTGTCGTTGTTACGGCGGCTATTAATTTGTCTCTCATTGTTCAGGATTTCACAGGAAGTTTCTTACTGGGATATTCTTATTTTTCCAACAGCGAACTCTATCCAGCGTAAAGTCCCATACTGGGTGAATTGTGGGGAAATTACTACCCGCTTCGTTTGTGGTACCACGTTAGAATAATTTGTTGTCAGTGACTTTTAAAGGCATGTTCAATTCTCTCCTTTTTTTCACAATGGAGTCCACTTGCCTTGTCTGTCTTCTGGGCTATCTGACTCGCATGTGGTAACGATCAGACAGTATTTAATTTGTCATCCATGGCTAAAATGGCCAGTCCTAACTAGTTTTTTTGACCACTAATTGATTGTAATGATGATGAGAATTTTTATAGATATTTATTTCTTTGCACCAAAACAGTCGAGCGTCAGCCAGAATCTGACTACACTGGTTCGTCTTTAGGTAGGTTACGGTCCGGGCATGGAATTGGGTTTGCATAACCCAGCGATTCACTCACCAATCAATAAATCAGTTTATATACGAATCAGCAGTACAGTAATTAAACAGAGTTCATATGAATCTTTTTAGTAAAAAAGAAAAAAAAATCCGGAATCACAGCTTATTGTTTTATGCGAAGTCGGACAAGAATTTCCTGCCTAGTAAAAAGCCTGTCGATCAAATTATCTTTGTTGGTCGAGTCTCGAATTTCCAGTGGAAGAAGGAATTCTTGCAAATTCTTCCATGCCACGTGAATCGATTGCGCATGTCCAAACAGACTGGTTCGTTGAGCGTCGATGCAGTTTAACCACCGGCGTCGTTCATGTGACGTGGATCGTTAGATCGCCTGGGTGGTTTTCGCGTTCCGATTTTGTGAGCCACAGGGGGTCATTGTTATTTTCCCGGACAGGATTTGCGGTTAAATATCGGCTATTTGTTTTGACCTTGGTTAACAAGGGCGGATAATAGCGGTGGAGATTAATTCTGTGATTGATCAGGGGTACGCTAACGATCAGAGTTACGTGTCTTTTTGAGTGGAAAGCTGTATCCCAGTCTTACTGCAGTCAATGATATTATGTTTTCATTATAAAAACACAAGTTGATGTTTAGTTTTTACAGGAAATATAGAAATTTAGTTTATTTCTGCTTAAAAACAGAAAACAGAGACTGTATAATTTAATGCTAGGTATAAAATTTTGTGCACCCCTGCGCTGTTGTATTTTTCCGGTGAAGACATTACCCAAGGCAGAATATCACCAAAGCAGATTTACCTCATGGCAATGGAGATTTTATTCGAAAACTCCTGTCTCGCTTACATTGTATTTATCTTAGGAAAATACATTTAGGTATGTTTGTTTGTTTGTTCATTGGGTTGTTGTTTTACGTCGAACTCACTTACATTTCACTTATAAATGTATATGTCGGCGTCCAGGTGTATTGACAATGACACTGATAACAATCACTCTCTGATCATCAGCAAAACACCCACCTACTTGAAAAAAAACCAAAAAAAAAAAAAACAAGACATAAAACAGCGAAATGTCATTGTAACAAAATCGAAACGTGTCAGTGTCACAAAATCAAAACATGTCAAATTTTCCCCAAGATTTTTCCTATGATTAATTTAGCACCTTGGTCCCTTGGACACTCAAAGGTGACAGCTTCTCCTTTCACGTTAAGGGAACTTATATAGTTCGGAAGCGCTTGCTGCCAAATATCCTTCTTCAAAGATGTCAGGAAATCTTACTTGCGTTCTCCTTGTAAGGACTGTTAATTTGTTATTGTGCATTTGAATTTTGCGGCCACAAATTGCCCATGGAAAACCAGGTGAGGCACAAGGTGAAACACAAGGATGTTGTAGCAGACAGATTTGACAATTAACTATCATACACAAATTTTTGTTTAAAAAATTAAGTCATGCAATCAAATGTGGATCGAAGACTCGTGTTCATGGCGTTCTGCTGTTCAAGAACAAATTCGTTTTGTCTGTGTTAGCATAGGACTAGAGAAACCCGATGGAGTTGCGAGCTGTTCGGGTTGACCGTTGGTTATTGAGCTCCCGAGGAAACTTTGTGCGGGATGCAGTCATGCAAAGCAGAAGTATCGGGATATCAGAGCGCAGATTGGAACACATGTCATGTCAGGCCAGACGTCAATACCGCTCAAGATACGGCTTGTTGAAAGAGGTTAGCCGTCTCAAGACTCATGGATCCGATGGAAGATTTATCGATTCTTGGCAAGGATAGTAAGGTGAAATTTCATTCAACGATGCCAAATGTTATGTACCTCAATGTAATAGGTTGAGAACACTCAGCCTTTGCGAACAAACAATCTCTACGATTAGTGGCATTGATTTTTCTCGACTCGTTGGGGATGGGGGTAGACGAAGTTTGATAGAGGGGTTTATCATCCAATGCCCCTGGCTGGGACAATTTTCCTCCCAGAGATAAATAAGGCCAGTCTTTTAAACACCGTGCTATATCTCCGAGCCCCTGCACCATTATCGCCTCCGATTCTGAACGACAAATGCCATGCTATTTGCACCTCGTCTCTCTAAAGTATTACAGACCCTTGTGGACACACCTACACCTCGCTCTCTGGTAGTAATGGTTCTACGCACTATTCAGAAAGCAATGTAATTTTTGCATCCGTTATTAATGATCTTTGCTGAAGCCATGTACAGCTGTTTAATGGACACTTAGGCAATAAAAGTTAAAATATCTCCAAAACAACCGAAACACAATGAAAACAATATTTATGAATTTAGTCAGATTGTGTAAATGTACTACGCTGTGAATCCATGGTCTGTTGTAAGGCAAATACAATCGAAACTGATTGCCATTGTGTGTTCAACGTAACATTATTTGTAAGTTACCGTACATAAAACTGAACTCAACAGTAAGGAAGAAGCTTTATCCAATTGTCATGGTCTCTCTCTCTCAAATAACCAGCGCTGATTCTTTCACAGTCTAAGCGAAGTTCCATTGCGCATGAAAATTGCTTGCCAGTTAAAGAAATTTAATGAGCAAATGGAAACAAACTGAAAGATACACCATATATTTGTTCTACATGTGAGGGCAAAGTATGGTATTAGAGTTGCTGTAATCTTATGTACACGAAGATGAATCTGTCTTAGATATTTTCATGGACACCTATTGTACAGTTAACCTTTTTCGCGTTTTATATTCATGTCCATTTAACATTTGACTCAGGATACATTCACAGGATAGCTCTTTGATCGTTCTTGGTCAGTTTGTTAATATTTCTTCTGCAAAAGTGTGACATTTTCAGCACAAGAAGGGCGGGTGACGGGTGTTTAGTGGCCAAGCAGTATAGCGCGTCATGCCTAACCCATGGCTACTAAACCATGACAGTCAAGGTGGCTTATCAGGGGTTATTCTGATAGCTGGCTTCGTTGTCACTTTCACCATGGGAAGACAGCGATTCACTGCTTATATTAGGGTGTTGCACTTATCCCCACTTTCACCATCTGCACGATTTTTTCGGCCCATATATACCTCTGTGAACTCGTGTTCAATGAAAAAGTTCAATGAAATCAATATGCAGATATATCTTTATCTGCAGGGTAAGAGTCTTACTGTTATGTACTTGATACATTACTATTTGATTATAACCCTTTTTTTCTCTAGCAAAAATTTTAGGAATTTATGTCCAAATATTTTGAATAATTGTTTGCAGGATGAGCCTCTTATGAAAGCTTAGCCAACAGCCATCAGTAAAAAGAGATATAAAACGTCTACTTATTACGCTTTGTAAACACTACTCTTTAAGGTTAATTACATGTCGTCAGTTTTGGAAACTAGTAACAATGATATAAGTGAAATATGGATATATTGTTCATTAGAAGGAAATAAATCTGAAAGTAGAAGGCTAGAACCACAGCTAGGGACTTGTAGAGAAACAGCGGTTGGTGTGGTATGTGGCCATACATTGCCCCTTTGAAGAGAATTACTTGCCCCCGCAGTTGCTGGGTACCGACAGATAACCAGCAGAAGTGGAAGTTGTAATCGACCGTCTTTTGTAAGACGTCAATCCGTGCCAGAAAAAGTTATATATTACGCAAGCGGTATCATTGAAAAGCAATGTAGTGGAAAATGACTTTTCTGTGGGAAAAGGGTAGAATGAGGAGTTGACGCAAAAAAGAAAGCCAGTAAAAACTGTTATGGCAAACGTGAATTATTGTCATCCACTGACTATAAAATTTGCAATTGCAGGCATGGTGAAACTGCCTGTTCGTCTACTTTTCTCAACCAGTCATAATATTTATCCATACCTTTCCTGTTTATGCAACAGGATTTAAGTCTTCTTAGTTGTCAAATAGATTTTTTTCCTTTTCACACTTTTGTATTCCGATCTAAAATTATTGCCTTCTCTTAGCCGATATTGCTGCAGGCAAATGCGGAGAGATTGGTAACAAATGTTTCTTCGAAAGAGGCCATTTTAATGGATGAATTAGGTTGCAAGATGGCCCCAAAGTGGCGTTCTAATTGATTTTCACTCCCAGCTGATTGAATACACAGTGACTGAGATTGTTTTGTAGTAGCGTGAAGGTGACTTCCTCCAAAGAAAGTCTCAGCAAATCCAGCAAAATAAATACACATTGTTCATCAGCCACTATCTGTACTGTTAATCCATCAAATTTCACAACAGTCACCCAAACTGTCACGATTTGGAGCTTTGAAATCCAATATCCGAATAGTAATCTTTGAAAATTGTGTAAACCATCGGCACGGATTTTTCTTTCTCCACAACATCAGAATGATTTTATCCCAAAAAAGGCCCATACAATTCGCTGACGTGGATGGATGCTCCTGGAGACCCCAAGAACCCGGAACTGTTGATAAACTTGACGTAATCTATCGGCATTGTCGGCAAACCTCCGAAAACATTAGTCCTTAACTTCAATTTACAAGGCCAATGCAATCATTACGTTAAATGCATTTTTTTCGAAGATTTTCAAAAGTACAATGAACATTGGTATAAACTGAAAATTCTAAGGTTTCTTCTGAAAACCTGGTAAGTGTGTTAATCGACACGGCGTATGTGAAAAGAGAGTGTCTCGTAATACAGCGCGGCTTTTTATTTCATCACTGGGTAATAAGTAACGCTTTGTGTGTACCAGCATTAATAACCAGAACAAAGACTCTCTACTATCACGGACACGTGCATACGTCTGTCATACCTCTTTGCGTTCCTTATGGATATCGTATAGTGTTGAGAACGTACGGATGACATCACTGACAACCAATGTGGTTGTAGGTGCTAAATATATGTTAAATGAAAAAAAGAAACACACACACACACGCACAATTTCTGGATAATTATCAAATCTTGCCTTATAACTTTTTTTTTGTAACAGGCTGTTTCATTTGAAAAAGTTTAACCACTTCGGCAGCCCTCAAGTCCACGAGCATAAGCTTCGAACTTCGAAGTACGAATTTAAATTACCTTTATCAGTATCTCGAGCCTTGATATTGAAAAAAAATACAGTCAGCTCTGTTGAGCTACACAGGCTTTCGTTCTGTGGTAGAGGAAGTCTTTGCCGGCTGTTTTCGGCCCATGAAAGACTTGTCAACTCTTAACTACTATAAAAGGGTATTGCTCGTTACGTGTTAGCACAATGTCCTTTTTTGTTCGATGTGAGACTTGTCATGTACTGGGTCTGAACGGATTATTGAATCTTTGTAGGTGCTACCGCCAGAGCATGCAATCGCAGAATTAATAAAATTTTCACCGACAGCCTTTCTAAGCGAAACAGGATCCGTGTAAAAATCCAGAGGCCGGGAGAGAAACTGTGGTATGGATGGAGATGAGACTTTTTGTGGCGTTTCGATTTAATGCCATAGCAACAGAAAAAAATGAAGGTTTTGTTGAAATAATGAGTATAAACATCAGTCTTTATTAGTACAAAAATAATCGCGGCCTTTAAAGCATTGCGCTCTATTGCTCCCGTGGTAACCACTGTCAGAAACACTCTCGTCATCATTTATTTTTAGGCTGAACTCAAATGAAAACGGAAGACATATCAGTTGTACGCAGTACGCAGTTATCCGAGAGCAACTTTTCTTACACCTTATTGTAATCACGCCAAGTTCCAAGTGTTTTAGATGTTTGTGTCGATGCCGCCCACCAGTAACTTTACATCGAGTTCGAATGTTTGGTTTGCTAATTTGTATTTTTTTTTGTAACTGCTATTTATGCCTGAACTTGACGAATGAGGAATGGATCTCGTATGATATGGAATTTACGTTTTCATGGCTGTCCCACATTGTACTTTAAACGAAGTGTAGACTCTTTAACACTATCTTTAACAGTAATTCAGGCGTCTAAAATTTTGAATGGAGGAAGTCGAAACAAAGTCCGCCATGTTTTAAATCCAAACTTCCACCAAGTTCCGGCAAAGCACGAGCTGAGTGTTTGAAAGATAGTCTGCTAACCGCGAAATCCAGTAGCTAGAAGTGCCGTGGAAAGAAAGTTACGAGCCGCTGGCACTTAGAGAAGAAAACAAAAATTATGCCAAAATCAGATGGAAGAGCGTCAAAACTGATTTGCAGATATGGTTTTTACTATTTCTTTGGATTATTTCAAAAGTATTTGAAAATATTTTTGTATGGTGTGAATTTGGGACCAATTTTTGGTATTTATCGTGGTTGCATAATAATGTTATAAATATGGATGTGATTTTTGTCTAATATATTTATTTGAATGTAAATTTGTTGTTTATATCGAAACATATGCATTTAACCCAAATTATTTTAATATTTATGAACATATTAAAAATATAAATATGATCCAAATCGAGGTTTAATACACTTGTTAGCTGAAAAGAACAAATTCTAGTGCAAAAATATTTATTAAACCTGTGTTACATCCTTATTTATGACATTATTATTACAAAGACTATAAATATCAAAAGGTGGTCCCAAATACCCACCATACAATAATTATTTTCAAGTATCTTCTCCGGAAAAATATATTACAGACCACATTTAGGAATAACTTTTCGCACTCTTTCATCTGGACTATGTCATTTTTATGTTTTCTTCACCTTTAATCTATCTGTCAACCAGAAAAGGATTGGTTTCGTTGAGTGTTTCGGGATCAGACGAAGTTATCTCCTCCTGGCACCTCTATGTGGTGATGTGGATTCAAGGCAGATGACAAGCGCCACTAGGCCCAACTGCGGTTTTTACTGGATTAGTCATGCTGTGTAATAAACAACTAACCTGTTTTCTGGCTATCTTTCTTGTATATGTCTTCTACGAGAAACACATTCCAGAAATCCAACCAAAAATCTTTCGGCTTCAATCTATCAATCTTCTTTCAATCTGCTCTACGGCACATGTAAAGTACGAAGGCTGTATGTAAGGCTCCAATGCGATTTTATTGCTTTGATGATTGTGTATTCAAAATAGACTGTTGTAGATATCCTGGAACATCTGTAATTTGTATTCTTATAAGAATTGAATCCCTTTGGGTTATTTCAATCAAAACATACTCTTCTATATTTGGCGATATAATGGGTAGTTTCATCAGGCCTAGCCTATTATGAGGTGTTACTTCTCGTGAAATGTCGGCGGTAACATTTCCTCCCTTCCATCACCTCGCAGTTTAATATACGCCCAGGGAAATCATAGTGATCGATCTGTCAAGTGTCAGGCAGACTCATCACAACGCAGCTGCGCAGAAAGCCTTTGGTGACGTAACTTCCTCTAATTCATAAGGCAGCGCTCGACTATCGACATGCCAGACAAGATCAGGTGTACATTGGATAACAAAACAACGATGCTTTCGCTTTTAAAGAGTTGTGTTTAGACCTTCCTGCTAGAAGGATAAAGAAAATTAAATGTGGCGAAAGTAAAACGAGTACATTAAAAGTTTCTCTGCTCAACGTTATCACGTGGCAATCTGCGCCCGTCACAGACTTCCGGGGCAGACATACTGTTTAGGTTGCCAAATCAGCACATCGATACTTAATGGTCGATTGCTATTTTTAAACATTCGAAGGAAATGCCCGTTATTTTGGGGACCTGCGGATATTTTGACTGGGTTACATAGATTCAGTTGCCGTGACCTGTCGACAGAAGATTTTTTCCCTCTGTCACCTTACACTTAAACATATACCATGGAAAGATGTACAATTTGTCAGATGCTGTAACAGTCAAGTATCAATGCTTCGGTCCTACTCACATTTGCACACAATGTATAATAGACCACTGGCTTACACGCAAAAACTAAATCTGTTTAACACAAAGTTTGTTATCTAAGTGATACTAGAACCATACAACACAATATTCAGTGACAATAGTCAACATAATACCCTGTTAGTGTAATAGAATATTTATGTTGAATTAATGGAATACGCGTGTTATTTTAAACAGAATGATCCGCTGCGACAACAGAATACGTTCTAGCATTACTCAGATAAAAGACTCTCTGTTAAATTTAAGAAATTATTTTTTGAGTGTAGAAACAAACGGTGTCAGATTTTACCGTGGACAATTCCAATGCCCTGTGAACTGGTAAATGAGAATAGCATTCACTTACAAAAATGAAAAATTCGTGAACGGGTTTTTGATTAGACTTTGTAATGCATAATAATTAGGTGTTAGTGCACCTTTAAGAATAGTTTATGAGATCTTAGAAAAATAGTGAATTGATGGAGTTGCTACAGTAAGAAGTTTCTTAAAGTTTACCGATTCTGGTGAATTAGGTCACTAGTGGAATGTCGGTTTTATTTTCTTTCTCTTTAGGCAGAATAAACATCTGGTCTTACCTTCAATTAATTGTTGTAATTCCCAGAAGAGAAAGCGTGGACGTTTGGGGACATTTTACTTCAACAGAGGCGTTATACAATGAAATACAGGACCATACAAGACCATGGAATAATGTAAAACATACGCAGTCCTATGCACAAATAGTTTGATCTCAGCTTAGTTCCTGTGTTTCACTTAGCCCGACTAGGGTGTTTGGTGCTTCTGTACATGTGTGCACCCAGGCGTTCTGTTTGGACGTTTGTCAGAAATTTTGAGCAAGCTGAATTTCGAAAAATAACAGAGGATTGCAAAGATACAGTCTATTCAACTTACTCTCAGTCGGTTTTTCATTCTGTGTGTTATGGCTTCCGGTCCAATTATTGCGTGTCCTTGCTCATTAATGTTCGTCTTCGTATGCAAAAAGTCTCGCATACATCTACCAAAGATTCAAGTGCAGTGGATCTTTGTCAAGGTGTCAGTAAGCCATTACAATGAGCCATTTGGTGTCTCTGTGAGGTTATTCTAACATCACGGGTACATCATGATTTGTTGAAGTATTGTGTTTAGTGTCTTTGGAATAGTGTTTCTGTGAGGCAGCAGCATACATTAAATTAACCAGCCGCCGATAGCCGGAGACTGTTCCAATATTAAGGCAATATCATGTTACCAGGCGTCGTGTCTGATTTGTACAGCGATGTGCGTTTTGGGGAATATGCGTGAAAACGAAGGAACATACTAGGGGCTAAGGAATAATAGCTTCCTGGTTTACTGATGTATGGGATATCTCACATGCTTTCGATTTCTCTTCCCTTTTCCCTAATTATTCAAGACAGTCAGTGGTCTAAAGACAAAAAGTATTGGCAGCGAACTTCAGGGCTGGTTGAATCGTAATGTCGATACACGCCTATTGATCGCTTCAAACATAAAGATCGCGAACTCTTATTAAAATGGCAGAAAAAGACAGTCGCAATTTGCAATTCCGATACTGGCTGATGGGACTTACTGTCAATGTCTTAATGAAGTAACCGCTTTGACAGAATGCATTTCATCAATGTTTGGTGAGCCTCAGGAGAAAAATCTGCAAATTTATGACGAAATCGACTAATTGCTTCCAAAGTCCAATTTAGTAATTATAACACATGTCATTTTCCTAAAGGCATAAAATTTCTGAGAACGAAAAAAATGTAAAACGTCCGTATTTTTGACATGGAACTTTGAAAAATAAATTACGTAATCTGTCCAGTTGGCAATATCAGCTTGGAAAAATTAAGAAGGCGATTATTTTTATTACACTAACGTGCTTCCTTAATTTGTTGACGACAGAATGCTATGTCAAACATGCGATTTTAGGGTAACAGTTTCCCAGACTTTAGGACTGTGTTTATTTGCAGTCTCTCGGAGGCATTTCATCAAACTAGTATATTTCAGATAAAATTATTCTGAATTTTGCCAAATGAAAAGAAAAATCAGAAAACTTTACATCTGTGTAAGGTCACTGTATAGTAGTGCATTTTCTCTACAGAAGGGAAGTTTTTACAAAGTCAGTGCTGAATCTTGTTTTATTAACTGACGAACGTTGAGACAGAAGTGGTCACTTGAATAAACCTCTAATAAATCAAGTTTGATTCAGTTTCTCTGTCATCACTGAATGATATCACTGAAATCTGTCTGTTGCGTAAATCATTCGGATAAATCATTCCTATTTTCAAGTGTCTTCAATTTTAATTTAAACAAAACAGAGACATAGTTTTCTGATTCTCTTAGACAGGAAATATATTCTCTTCACTTTACGTCTTAGCTGTAGGCGTATTTGAAAAAAATAGAGGTCAGCAATGATAATAGATAGACTGTGTGTTGTGGACTGGTCTCATATGCAGTAAGGCTAAAATGGAAGCTTTGGGGAGAGAAATCTGCCCCAGGTAGAATGCTAATGATAGCCTCGGGAAGATAAACTAAGACGAATTGTGACCAATCAGTGATGTCGCTGACCAATTACAAAGGGCTGAGAAAATTTCTCGTCTGATATTGACCACTGGACATGGCGATAATCAAGTGGTCATTTAGCGGAGAGTTTGAGGGTAACTAGTCACTTGTTACCTCCCGCTCGTGCCACCAGCTTAATGGACAGCACTTGTTATTGCTTGGTTACCTGCTTAGCAAAATGAGTGACCATTGATTCTGAGGAATCCATTGGTCAGTGCGATTCTGAGAATGTCTACAATCTGAGGAGGATTTCTGGCAATCTGGCGCAAGAGCAGTCGGTATTATCCTGTCAAACAAATTACATCGCTGTCTTAGGACGGCTAATGTCTTAGTACACCAATTACTGTCCATGGAATACACTGTCAGTACTGTTGCACACACGTCTATCGAATTCGCTGTCATAAAAATTGATACCCGTTATTTGTTCTGGACACAGATCAGTAAATGGCATAAGCTAGCCTGATGACCAGGCTGTAAACTGCATAATGTCATGGTTCGGTTGTGCCGTTGTACTAATTAGGGGCTCAGTTCCCCTCGATCTTTTTCGTTATGTCTTTTCTATCCACGAAGTCTAGTGAAGCATAAAGTGTAATCAATGTGTTTAAATCATCAGCGACCATGTCGGTTACCCGTTCAAGCCGTTATTAATTGAACAGTTTTAACACTGGTTTTGATTTCTTTTATGTTTGCCATTTCCCTTTAACTTGCTCATTAATGTGATGAACGGAATCAAAGCTTATTCCGGTATCTTTCGTGAAACGTTCTGTACACGTTGGTTGTTGTGAAGGAGAAAAAGAATTAGAGAAAACATATAAGACATCCTGCAAGCATGTTATTTATTTTGCCGCTGTATTAGGGAGAGTATGAATAATTCCCTGGTTTGGAACTAAACATGACCACAAACCTCATTAAACTTAGCGCCTGTTTACCTGACACACAGTTTTATTCTAACTGTTCACGTAAATGCTTCAATATCCAGAAACTTACACGTTCCCTTTCACCTTGGCTTAAGCAGAATTTGGTAAAAGTAAATTTAAATGTTTTTGCGACTATATCTGCCACAATATCAACCTCATCTAAAGACTTCTCTGAGACACACGTTTCAAAAAACCTTTAGAACCTGGCTTTGTCCTGGTACCAAATTTTCAAAAAGTTGCCTGTACCATGACAATGCTGTCTATTTCATGTCTTTCCTTAGATTTATTCTTTCGTCTCTACTTTTGAAATGTTTTTCTGTCATCGTCGTGGTTGGCAAGGATTCATGAAAAATTTAAAACATCTGCGGAGCACAAAATTCCGTCTGTTCTTTTTGCCTTTGATATTTTTATATGAATAATGTGCTCATTGTAGCAAATGTCAAAAATAAGGCTTATCACTGTTCGTGTTTTGATCTTTGTGTTTCAAAGCAACGCCCCAAACTCCGGATTATGCTATTCGCTCTAGATGGTCTTTGCGATCTGTTGAATACAATTGCCGGTGTCTTTGTGTCAGTAATAGCTTTCTTCGAAGTTCCATTTCACAGAGCCGGGCTGTAGTTTCTCAGTCACGGACAAGAAATCTGCAAATCAAGAAAGATGTGAGCTCTTCAGCCTTTTAGCAGCTCCCACAGATAATTTTATTTATTGCCTCAAAATTGCATTCACTAACAAGCTGAGACATTCTTGGGGGTGCTGCCCTCGGCCATAAAGCAGTGTTTTCCATTAGAATTTCTGGCGTAGATGCTGATGAAGTTGAACACGTTGATGACGTCTGATTATGCTCTCTGAGTTATTGTTGATGTTGTAATACTGAATGTCTACGATTCCATCTATTTCAGTAAACAGCATAGGGAATTATCTACAAATGCCTTCAGTGTCCCATCTGTGGGGATTTCTAACTATATTAGTATTTGGATTTATGAATATATGCAGTGTGCACAATTTCTCTGTACTTTAACGATATAATCGGGAAGATTTGAAACGGAACTCGAACTGAAGCGACAGGTCTCCTGTCACTTTTGCTAGCAATATGCCTATGTGTACTTACTGTCCTTACTGTCTTCCGGTTCACACACCGTCAAACGAAACGGTCATCCAGTCCATATATCATATAAGATATCCTGCGTGACATATTCCTTAATGCCTGTGCCGAAATTGCAAACAGAGAAACTCGATATACGTGTTGTCGTTTCTCAGGCAGTGGCTTGTTAACCGTAAAAACCTAGGATGTGTCAACCTCGGTTCATTGTCCACAGTTGGCCAGTTGCTCTTGGTCAGCAGGCATGGAATAAAGGTTTTCACTATCTCCACAGCCGCCCTTTGGGAGTTAACGTGGTTTCCTTGACGTAACATATCAGCACTCATACATTCAATCCTCCAGCGAACAAAAATGATTTTCCAGGGCACATACAGTGACCATAGTTCTTTAACTTACACAATTTAAAGGTTTATATGAGGCGCCCGTCTTAAGAGAAAATACCACAAAATTTAAAATTTTCCTTTTTAAATGTAACATAGTCGTATGCTCATGCACTCGCCTCTCATATAGTCACACTTGAAACATATCGTGGTTAGCAGTGTCATTTAATTAATTAACTGTTCTGTTTCGCTATTTTCAGTTTTGATTTATTCGTCATGTTACATCTAAACTGTGTCGTGCTCGTCTTATAAACAAGCTTCAGTTGGTTAGCGCACTAGTGCAGCGTAATGGCCCAGAAGACTCTCAACAATGCGGTCCCTGTGAGTTCAAGTCCAGCTCATGCTGGCTTCCTCTCCTGTCGTAAGTGAGAAGGTCTGTCAGCAGCCTGCAGATAGTCGTGGGTATCCCCCGGGCTGTGCCCGGTTTCCTCCCACCATAAAGCTGACCGCCGTCGTATAAGTGAAATATTCTTGAGTACGGCGTAAAACACCAATCAAATAAATAAATAAATATAAGAAATAAGTGCCTTACGGTTTTATTGGATTTTCATTGTCTTCCACTTGCTTTCCTTATGTCCTTATACTATTCACTAATGTGAGGTGGGAGTGTATGGTTGATGTTGCAATTTGACATCGGCTATTACCCAACCCCTAGCCCCTACAGATCAGATTTGCGTCTACATAGACTGAGTATGGCGCCAGCTTCAACTTTTGATACAGCAATAAGCATAAAGTCATAAGGAGCCGTTATAATCTAGAGCACGACTGCGTTAATATCCCGAACGAGACTCATGGGATTTCTGTGGTAACGACTCTTCTGGAAACGCAGGTAAAAAAAGTGGAAAACACGGAGTAAGACAAACAGCTGTTCCGAGACAGCAGCTCGTTAGCGGTGACAAAAAATATTGAAAACCGAAACTACAGAACATATTTCTTCCCATCCTGAACGTATCATTATAACAGTATTCCCAGCTCTGAACCGTGTCTGATGGGAATCGTAGCTTCACTAAATATACGTGATGAGCGCTCGCTAAACAGACGTATCCATCAATGCCATAGATCAGCATATCTGTGTTCGGCACTGTGTTACGGACACCACACAGCACAATAGCGAAGCCGTCACAGTGTTACAGACACCACACAGAATAGGGGCCACGCCTACGCTGTGTTACAGACACCACACGGCATGAGAGCTACATCGGCTCTGTGTTACAGACACCACACAGCATAAGAGCGAAGCCGTTACCGTGTTACAGACACCACACACACCATAGGGCTCACCTAAACTGTGTTACAAACACCACAAAGCATAAGAGCGAAGCCGTTACCGTGTTACAGACACCTCACACCATAGGGGTTCACCTAAACTGTGTTACAAACACCACACAGCATTAGAGCTACACTCGAACTGTGTTAAAGACACCATACAGTATAAGAGCTACACTGTTGCAGTCACCACACAGCATGAAGGTTATACTCGCACTGTGTTACAGACACTATGCAGCATATCAGATACACCGACACTGAGTTACAGACACCATGGAGCATAAGGATTACATCGGCACTGTGTTACAGACACCAGCATGAGAGCTACACGCACACTGTGTTACAGACACCAGCATGAGAGCTACACGCACACTGTGTTACAGACACCAGCATGAGAGCTACACCCACGCTGTGTTACAGACACCAGCATGAGAGCTACACGCACACTGTGTTGCAGACACCAGCAAAAGGGTTACGCCCGCATTGTGTTGCAGACATCAGCAGAAGGGTTACGCCCGCACTGTGTTGCAGATACCAGCAGAAGTGTTACGCCCGCACTGTGTTGCAGTCACATGCATAAGAGCTACTCTCGCACTGTGTCATCTATTAAATACTAACCCCACAGTGGCGATGATATTACACCAGTATTTATATAGTTAGTTAACTTTTGCTTTACGCCGTAATAAGGCGGCCAATACTTTTACTGTAGGAAATCGGTCAGAACTCTGGGGAAATCCACGACCATCCATACGTTGATGCAGACGTTACAATCGCGATCGTAAGCCAAAATTTGACTCGTAGGTGGTTTGTGTATAAGGATAATGTACCAGTCAATAACTTTTCTTGTCTTCATTTTTAAATTTATTTATTTATTTCATTGGTGTTTTACGCCGCACTGAGGAATACCCGCAACCATCCGCAGGCTGCTGGCAGGCGTTCCCACGTACGGTCGGAGAGGGAGCCAGCATGAACTGGACTTGAACTCACAGGGACCGCATTGTTGAGAGGCTCCTGGGTCATTACGATGCGCTAGCGCCCTGACCAACTGAGCCACGGAGCCCCCCCCCCTCCCCCCCACCCGCCTCATTTTGAAAAGAGCGCTACATCGTAATGATTCAGCAGCTAACAACAACATGTGAAAAATGATCGGATCATCTTTTTGAGACAATTACATTGCACATCTTTGCAAACCGAGTCGAACGGTAATAACCAAGAGTGCACCTAAAGCAAGTATTTGTGTGTAACGTTAATTTTTTGGCGATTGTAAATATTTACAACAGTGTCGACCCGATTGTAATTTCTGATCGTAAGTTACAACTATCGTAGCTTACGATCTATTCATGTTAGGAGGGGGAGGGGTATATTGTTAGCTAAGGCTACGACCGTGATCGTAGGGATTTACAATCAACTTAGGCTTACGGCCCCTCTGTGCAAACGACCTCAGCGCGTTTAAGAGCCTAATTCAATCACCCCAGTATCGGTGTGTCCTCTCTGATTGGCTACCTTCACACGGCAACATTTCAGGGGTGACAGCTGCGTCTCATGGTAGACCAGGGGGATTATCTTGAAAGAGAACAGCCAAACTAGCTGCTTGCAATATCCAGGTACTTTACAAATATATCTTATGTGGTGTTGAAGCTTGTTTCATACAGAGCATGGGAGGGCAACTTTTTAATCCTGAGATTTCGAATTATGTCATTACGACAACAGGTTGGCGTCCCAGTGCACAATGACGTGGCCGCTTTACGGCACACTATGGATAATTTTTTAATCCTTTAACATGGTAGTACTCAGTCGAGTTTAGATAAAACTATCAACAGAACATGATTATTTTTTCAATGCTCAATACCAATCCGACCCAAGATCACAATTCAGGAGATAAATCTAGTGATCTTTTCATCAGCTTTCTATATTTTATATATCATTCGACCCCTGTAAAGCGACGACGTCACGTCGCAAAGGGACGTCACTGTGCATCTCGAAACCGAAATTTACATACAAACCTGACACACGGTTAGGATACTGATTTCATTAATTCGTCTGACAGATTTATTGCGTCTATGAAAAACTGGTTACTGCTACTCTTTGTGTGATTCTGTCCTAATTTGGCAATTTATACTTTCCCATTTCTTTGGTGGGTTGAGTTAAAGGTCGTTTAAAATTATTGACGGAACTTCCATTTCGGCTGACTGTTGGTAAACCAACGACACAGAGATTAGATGGTCTTTCCATGGCTTTAACTTGATAATTGTACCAAGGTATCTTCTGCAAAGAAAGATATGCAATAAACAGTGCACTGCAGGTTTCGGTTGACATTTCCAGTGAGAAAATCGAATACCAGTTAACTACGTATAATGAGTATAACACGAAATATAACAAGAGATATACGAACACACCTTACTTGATACTTGATACCCAGGAATTGCATTTCTGACATTTCATGTTTTCGAGTGAGTGAGTTCTTGAGGTTTAACGTCGTACGCAACAATTTCTGTCATATTACGGCGAAGTAGTCCTCAGAGTGGATGTAATGTTGTAATGTTGCAGAACGGATTTTCGCCTGTCTTTTATAAAGTGATGCTTCACTGAAACGGCTTATCGAAGGCAAGTAAGCTGACCAGCCCGAGCCATTATACTGATACGGGTCAACCAGTGGTTGCACTATCCCCTTCATGCTGAACGCCAAGCGAGGACGTTACAACTTCGTCTTTTCGGGTCTTAGGTGTGAGTCGTCCCAGGATTGATCCTGGTTTGATGAGTTCTGCATTTAAAGCCATTTTACATTTTACTATCGATAAAACCGTACCATGTCTGCCATGTGGTATTTTAGTCGTATACCTATAAACTGGTCAAGACTTCAGTAAATCAACAAATCTGGTCTGTCCTAAGGTGTTTAAGTTAGAATTATTAACGTCTACCATCAAGAAAAAGTAGTATTTATTTATATATTTGACTGGTTCATACGCCGTACTCAAGGTACTGAAGTTTTCTGAGAGCAATGCCCAGTTTTCTTCCATCAAACACTTGACGTCTTGTCTGTTGTGCCAGGGTTCTCTTGTCTGTTGTGCCCGGGCTCTCTTGTCTACTGTTCCCGGCTATATTGTCTACTGTGCCCGGCTTTCCTATCTGTTGTGCTCGGGTTCTTCTGTCCCATTCGCTACCGATTTTCATCGATTTTGTTATTTAAAAACACTGTTGGGTTTTAATGTGGATTTCTCGAAACAAACATTACTTACGTCTTAAACAGTTGCAGGACAAATATCTTACCTTAGGTCATTATGATAAGATATTAGCCTCACATACTGCTGTCGTTTTGATAATGCTCGCAACAAACGCCTTGAGTTAGCCGTTGATTAAATATTGAATTTTTCACTTAACTGAAATAAATACCAAAAGGAGGCACTGTCTATAATAGTATTTTCCTTTTCAAACGGTTTGTAGATATTTTGAATTGCTTTGAGCCATGGCTCATTATGCATTCACAAGTTAGAATCGGTTATGGCATCACCCGGCTTCCACCACGTCAATAAAGACAACACCCCCCCACCAAGCCAAAACAAAAAAAATAATAAAAAAAAATAAAAAAATAAATAAAAGAAAACAAAATGAGAACCTTTTTGCAGGCCCTTAGTTACGAATGACCTGTCATCGCTCTGGTTGGTTTATTATACCGCCTGTCCTTTCTATAACCTATATCCCTAGGCTGCTGTGGCAGTGATGGTTTGATATAGCGTCAGATTATGAGGAAATCAGTAATTGGATTTTGTTCATTTTTTTTTCTTTGCAGGCTGATGAGTGACACGAGCGGCACAGGAGGTGGTAGCCATGTACAAGCTGTACATATATCCCGCTATTCTCCTAACCATCGCCTTGAAAGGTAACTATATATAATGATGTTTCACTTAACTAGTGAAGATACCTTTGTTGACAAACTGGGTTATTGTCCTAATTCGTCCTCGGCCGTACATGTGAATTTTGTGAGAGCAACCGACGGATGTTCGTGGGTTTCCACCGGACTCTAGTCTGACTAAAATACATTTAAAGCATAGCTTTCTATGGTGCTCTGTAGGAACCCAGAGGCTTTCAGTGACGTCACAGCAATATTTTTGGCTTGAAATAGTCCAGAAAAATAGCTTGAAAAAGGGTCCATCTGTTGAATGTATTCATAGCTCTAATTGAAGATGCATTTTGAATGGTGAAATATAGCAATCTATGTGTGTCAAGTGACACAAAACTGACGTGACATCACCGGTCCCAATATCGTCGTAAAAGGCCATAGTAGAATCCAAAGTTTTAAATGCATTTTACTAGACTAGAAAGTATACAGCATAACCATTATGCTGGTGACTGCAACAGGGTGCGGGCGTAACTCTTATGCTGGTGACTGCAAAACAGCGCGGGCGTGGCTCTCATGCTGGCGTCTACAACCATTTTTCCGGACAATATTTAATAGTCTTTCATCTAACGTATACTTCATGTTAATGTGTTTTAGTCTTTTATAATATGCAGTGGAGAACAATTCTAACGATAATCTTATGATGTTGGACCCCATACATCATATTTATTTAGTTGATTGGCCTTTTACGCCGTTCTCAAAAATATTTCATTTATACGACACATACATTACGGTATGTATGTAAATTTTACGTTTGTAGAACACGCCATAGACATCAGAAGAGCTACAATGGGGTGGCGTATCATTTTTGAGGTAGTGGACCTTGGTGCTGAACCTGGTTTGGTCTTCAGTGTCAGACATTATAGTTAATGTGTATTTATAAACGCCAACTTAAAACCAACTTAAAACTTTAATAATTTTCACGAAGACATCCGACAATAAATGAATTTGTTAATATTCGCGGGAAAAACAAGGGAAATCCTCTGACGAAAACTGGCCTAGGGAACATGCACTGAGTGATAAACGTACGTCTTTTAACGACTTGTCTAAATGCTTCCTCGGCAGACAGGCAATATAACACTGGGGCATGCTAAAGGATTGGTTTGTGCCAAGATGACATTGTGCCAGAAATACTATAGGTCTCTTTATGTTCGGTAGATAAATAGAAGGAGTCTGGAGGTGATAGAAGCAATTGCGTTTTCCAATACACACCAGTTTTACGACTTCAGTTGATTTCTTAACGATGTGTGACTTAATTAAAAGGTGATCATTATCCAGTAAATACGTGCTATTTGATGGCGGTGGAAGAGCTTTTCAACGTCGCGGCGAGAGCCGCTGTGCTGCGCCCGACTGACCACTGGCGGATCAATATAACATGGCGCTGTCCTAGTTTCCGGTCCTTCTAGATTGAAGGACTATCTAATACTATGGTTCGTTGCTCTTCCATCCTGTCCACTACAAAGCATCAATTCAGGAGGAGATAAGAAATTATGAGGTAGTGACCAACAAGGGAGCTCGTGAATCTAATAGACATCAGGGGAATTGGAATATGTATAAACGGCTGTTTGTCCGTTAGTGGATGTTACTTACTGTGGCGGTCCAAAAAGCACTCAATCCCCGCTCAAATGTCACCTGTACCTTTACGACAACAACAGTAGCACTCCGAAAAGCACATGGGAAGATAACACTTATTGTATGTGAAGTAGAAGTGTCCTTATCAATCACTCCTGCGATTCTTATTAAGCGATATTACACTTCACAATTTATGTTCTAGTGCACGTCTGTGAGCTTTGCCTTTTTTTCTTCAGAAGTCCCGTTCTTATTGTAAAATAATCAGTTTCTGTTTTTTTTGTAAACATTATTTCTTTAGCCCGCAAAAAATAAAGTAAGTTATTCATGTCATGTATTTAGTTATTTTGACAAAGTCAAACGATGCATTCGAGATTTGTTTTGCTTATATGTCGATGAATAGTTTTATATGTGAAACGTAGGGCTCACAGGAATCGATCACTGCGCGATAGGCATGTGGAAATACTTCTGGCTGTCATAAAACAATGTATCCAGTAACGTGAGGCTATTATAATTCTCTTCATTTCCCTGAAGATTCCAGAAATTATTTCAAAATGAATGTTTTGCTTTTAACGTGAATTGAGCGGATAGTATTTATAACTTGTATTTTTACTTGTATTTATAATAGAATATTATCTTACCTTAGTTTGAAATATGATGGATTGGAATTGTGAGATGAACGCGGCGAACATGACAATTTGATATTAATAATTCCTTTTTAAGTCTTTCCTTTTCAATCGTGCTAAAAATTGAAGAAAATCTTATTCCTTGTTCCTAATAAAAGTTTTCTGAAATATTGGTCAAACTTTCTGGACTTGATAATATGATTGTTTCATATTGATAAAACAGCGGAGATTTATTTATCTGATTGGTGTTTTACGTCATACTCAAAAATGTTTCACTTGTACGACGGCGATCAGCTCTTATGGTGGTCAGAGCCCGGGGGAAATCCATGACCATCCATCCGCCGGTTGCTGACAGACCAAACAATAGCTGAGATTTTCATTGAACTTAATTTCATGTGACTTAAAGTGTAAGGGCAACTTTTTTACATAGATTTACAGATGATCTGTTTCGTCATATTCCGGAGACACCGAGACAGCCCTTTCTTTCAACAACTTACCAGTTCATAAACATTCCAACGATCGTCTACTCTGAACAACTTTTTTGAAGTTTTTGTCCATCTTATGGTACATGTAATCAAAGGTAGTTGCCAAACATTTATGACAATTCAAATGGTGCAGCAGGGCCTTTACCATCGGTGACAATAGAGTTTGAACTCAAACTGCGCTATTGACACGTTTACTTCTCCATAGTCATACTGCGATCGCCGGTACAGATCTTCAGATACTGCAGTCGTCACCTTGGTAGATCTCCTGTCTTGTTATTATTTTCGAACAAGATTACTTAATATACTGCATTTATCGTAGTTATGCTCAAAACTTTATATCTCCAGGCGTATATACATGTACGGAGATGTTTCATTCAGATTACCGCGAAGAATTCACACCACACGGCGGTACTTAACCAAGTCTGACGTTATTGGCCGTCTGGTGCGTTATCAGTGAACAAGCTCCATTGGGCAATGTTCAGCCTCTCGTGAACCAATGAACCGCGAGGTAACAAAGGCTACTCGGTCCCTTGGCGGAGTAATAAATATGGAGATCTATTCACCGCCAGATCAATCCGCCCGACGACTGAAGCATCGGTAAAGTGGATAAACTGACCGAATGGTCTCTTTGCGTCGGCTCATTTCAATGCCTCATGGAGAAATTCTCCGGGGAAAAATAGCGTGCGTGATGCGATCTGTTACACATGATATGTCCGCGATGGCGCGAGACTAACGCCGTCTGCTCCAGTCACCGAAGAAAGTATGACAGCCTTCAACTGCCGAGGCGAGTGGCCATCAGATATTGTCCACAAATATGCTACTTTCACGGCGAACAAAATATAATCGTATAATAAAATACAGTTGCAGTTACATAAGTATTCCATCGTCATTGCTTTCTGAGACAAAGTATCCTTATACATCAACGTTACCACTGTTCTTCCTTCTGTCGCAAGCCAAAAATGGTTTGTTTATCGTAGTTATCGCCACCTATGTTTTTGGCCTGTGGTTTCTCTCGGGCTTTCATCGGTTTCTTCCCGCCATAATATGGGCAGCCTTTGTATCAGTGGAATATTCAATAAATAAATTAATGTCGCACAAGTGAATATTTGGTCTTCAGTATTCCAACACATATATTTACATTGACTCATCAAGTTCACACAGAGTTCACATGAACTCATCATGTTTATGTTAACTCGTTATGTTTAAGCAGCGT